>NC_134902.1:28737224-28777224 GCF_041734735.1 Babylonia areolata | reverse complement strand
CGACAGTTATACAGACAAAGAAATAAAAAAAAAGAGATGGTTTTAAAGAACTTAGTTCCACTCGACACTTCACACACACACACACACACACACACACGATACCTAAATATTTCACAAACCGTCTTCGTTTCCTTCCGTTCACAGACACTGAAATCCACTTACAGACTGCGCCCACCAACACGTTACCAACACGCTGACACCAGCTACTTTCAACACGGTGGTGGAAAACTGATAACAGAACTGTCAAGGCAGTTCACCATAGTGATTTGTCCAGCCCCCTAAATCTAATATACCATCCTGGTGAAATGCTGGACAGGATGAAAGTAATCTTACCACTGGGAACCGAACCGGCGGAAAGTCTTCCTTCGTTTTGACCACTGTTACTGGCGTCAAGTCTAGACTGGGACACTTTGGGCCCCGTTAGTCTACTTCATTTGTTTTATTGACTTTGACTTTTACATACTGTTCAGACGCAGATACACAGACATCTGCATGATTATTCGAAAGAAATGATGAACTGGGTTCTCGTGTGCATCATGTACTTTGCGCACGTTAAAGAACCCACAGCAAGAACAGGGCAAAATTAGGTAGAAAACAAAGTCCACTTGGGGAGTAAGAGAGATACACTTGCAGATAAGAAAAAGAAAGGAACCAGCCGCCGTGGCGAAGTGTTTAGCGTCGCGGACTGACGGCTGGGAGGACACGGGTTCGAATCCCAGAGGAGGTGGGTTTTTCGGCCTATGACCGGCTCCTACCCAGAGTTGAGTGTGCTGTGGGCTTAAATGGGGAGACTGGGACCACACAGTCGAGTGTCATCCACTTCAAGGATGCGTCTTTGGGTGTGTTGCTCTAATTACCTGACCAACACTACAAGTGTCTGTATCTCTCGGGCCTGGTTAACGCCGGGATGTCATTATGACAGGAAGCGTAGAGTACAGCCTTGTCACGCTGACCCAAACCAAAATGGACCTCCATAACAACATCGTCATCGTCATCCTCCTCCTCCATCATCATCTCAAAGTCTGTGGCCTTTCATGCCCTGCTCTCATGGTGACCTCAGTTTCGATACCCCTCTACTTCCGTGCTTGGGGTGAGTCCTGTCAATGTCTTCAGTGTCGGTAGGTTCATGGGGGAGCTGTTGTTCGAGGGACGTGGTGGTGGTCTTCACTCTTGGGGGGGACGCTCACTCAGTCTGGCTCCGCGACTAAGCCATTATTGTCGTTAGTTGGGGGCTTAGTAGGTGGTGTCCTAAGTACGTTAAATAAGAACAGGCACCACTGAACACCACCGAAATGACTCAGCAGCAGTGCAGGGTCTCCTCTGGTGTGTGGCCTCCTGGCGACCTAACATCGATGGTTCCCTGTGGACTGCCGACGCTGGAACTGTGACGGACGAACCTGGGTGTGGCCGTGTATGGGGGAATCGAAATGAGCGGCATGGGAGTAATGCCACTGAAACGGTGCAGATGATGGGGCAGCAAAAAAAAAAGAAAAGAAGAAAAAAAAGAAAGGATGGACTGCACTGTGGCCAGACACCCTCCCCTGGGACAACAGCCCGAATTTCATACATGAATGTCAGCTGTTGAGAGAAAAGCAATACAATATAATACACGATGTGTATGTGTGTGTGTGTGTGTGTGTGTGTGTGTGTGTGTGTGTGTGTGTGTTGTGTGTGTGTGCGTGTGTGCGTGTGCGTTTGAGTGTTACACCACTTTAAAAGTACACAGGGAATCAGAAATAAATTGCCCTTTTAAAATGCACACCACGATGACCTCACTCACACACACACACACTCCGTGTCAAGTTTCCACGTGAAAACCTTTGTTTGTTGATTTTATTGCACGAAGCACAAAGACAGCTGCTGACAGGACAAGAATGGACTGTCGTGTGTGTGTGTATGCGAAGGAAAGAGAGAGGGAGAGGAATGGAATGAACAGGGAGTGTGTGTGTGTGGGGGGGGGGGGGGGGGGGGGTGGAGATAGGGGAGACCCTACATAATCAGTGACACACGGTTCAAGCCTTAGTCATCCATTCTTGTCTTTAAAAAAAAAAGTCTGCAACCCAAGTACAACATATGATCAATTCTCACGTCTCTGGCATTTTCATCTCCTTGTTGTGGACTATCTTTTTTTTCATAAGCATTATGTTTCTTATCAGAACGCTGTTACATTTTCTAAGTCAGTAATTCCCACTTGATTTCATTATTATGAATCACGATGGATGCATTGTCCTATGACTTAGATCTTTTTTTTTTTTAACTCATTCAGTACGGCCAGTCCTCTCTTCTCCTCTACACAGACTCCTGGATGTCCAGTGGGTGTCTGAATCACCGACCCAACCTTCAGCTTCCGTCGTCAGAATTGTGGTATTCTTTGTCAACATTCACGTCTTCAGTATAAGAGCCTTCCGCTTGCAATATTTTGATGATGGTAATTGGAGTGAAACGCTGTTAACGTCGTCTCTTTCGCCGTTCGTATGGAGAGAGTTAAAGTTCAAGACACACACTGGTCTTGAAAATTGATTGAAGTCTCTGAGTGGCCTTAGTGTATGGGGTCAGCTATAAACATAATTTGGACTGGTGGTGGACAAACTGTCTGGAGCCAATCGTGGTTGAAGAAGGCAAGGAAGATGGGGATGAGGACTGATTGATTGATGTGGATACTTATAATAGCGCCTATCCTCGGTCAGAGGCCAAGCTCTAAGCGCTTTACATACACGGGGGCATTTGCGCCACAGGCTGTCTACCTTGGTAGAGCCGACTGACGGCTGCCACTGGGCGCTCATCATTCGTTTCCTGTCTCATTCAATCAGATTTCAGACGCACACCCATACACACTCAGACAGACATGTAACATTTTACGTGTATCACCGTTTTTATTTATTTACCCCGCCATGTAGGCAGCCATACTCCGTTTTCGGGGGTGTGCATGCTGGGTATATTCTTGTTTCCATAACCCACCGAACGCTGACATGGATTACAGGATCTTTAACGTGCGTATTTGATCTCAGTTCTGCGTGCGCATACACACGAAGGGGGTTCAGGCACTAGCAGGTCTGCCCATATGTTGACCTGGGAGATCGGAAAAATCTCCACCCTTTACCCACCAGGCGGCGTCACCGAGATTCGAACCCAGGACCCTCAGATTGAAAGTCCAGCGCTTTAACCATTTGGCTATTGTGCCCGTCTTGAGGATAGGGGGGAGGGGGTGAATAAGTATGGGAGGGGGGGGACGAAGGAAAACCAGTGGGTAAAAAACAGAAATTTTTACACTTGTGCGCACCATACTGAATCAGACTGAACGCCATAACAAATTTCAAAATGGAGAAAAAAAAGGTCCCAGATCTACTATCTGCAGTATTGGGTTTGGTACAGCATGCCGTTAGAGCCATGTAATTATTGTTGTCTGGAGTTAGGTAGGGGTTAGGTCTAGTTCACGGTTGCTTCAGTGTGTCTTTCTTTCATTCTTTGATTAGGTCGGGTCTAGCTCATGGCTGCTTCAGTGTATATTTCTTTCTTTCTTTCTTTCCTTCCTTCTTTCTTTCTTGAGGTCATGTCAGAGCTAGCTCATGGTTGCTTCAGTGTATATTTCTTTCTTTCTTTCTTTCCTTCTTTCTTTCTTGAGGTCATGTCAGAGCTAGCTCATGGCTGCTTCAGTGTATATTTATTGATTTATTTCTTTCTTTCCTTCTTTCTTTCCTTCTTTCTTTCTTGAGGTCATGTTAGAGCTAGCTCATGGCTGCTTCAGTGTATATTTCTTTCTTTCTTCCCTTCCTTCTTTCTTTCTTGAGGTCATGTCAGAGCTAGCTCATGGCTGCTTCAGTGTATATTTCTTTCTTTCTTTCCTTCTTTCTTCCTTGAGGTCATGTCAGAGCTAGCTCATGGCTGCTTCAGTGTATATTTCTTTCTTTCTTTCTTTCCTTCTTTCTTTCTTGAGGTCATGTCAGAGCTAGCTCATGGCTGCTTCAGTGTATATTTCTTTCTTTCTTTCTTTCTTTCTTCCTTGAGGTCATGTCAGAGCTAGCTCATGGTTGCTTCAGTGTATATTTCTTTCTTTCTTTCCTTCTTTCTTTCTTGAGGTCATGTCAGAGCCAGCTCATGGCTGCTTCAGTGTATATTTCTTTCTTTCTTTCTTTCCTTCTTTCTTTCTTGAGGTCCTGTCAGAGCCAGCTCATGGCTGCTTCAGTGTATATTTCTTTCTTTCTTTCTTTCCTTCTTTCTTTCTTGAGGTCCTGTCAGAGCCAGCTCATGGTTGCTTCAGTGTATATTTCTTTCTTTCTTTCCTTCTTTCTTTCTTGAGGTCCTGTCAGAGCCAGCTCATGGTCGCTTCAGTGTATATTTCTTTCTTTCTTTCCTTCTTTCTTTCTTGAGGTCATGTCAGAGCTAGCTCATGGCTGCTTCAGTGTATATTTCTTTCTTTCTTTCTTTCTTGAGGTCATGTTAGAGCCAGCTCATGGCTGCTTCAGTGTATATTTCTTTCATTCTTTCTTTCTTGAGGTCATGTTAGAGTCAGCTCATGGTTGCTTCAGTGTATATTTCTTTCTTTCTTTCTTTCTTTCCTTCTTTCTTTCTTGAGGTCATGTGAGAGCTAGCTCATGGTTGCTTCAGTGTATATTTCTTTCTTTCTTTCTTTCTTTCCTTCTTTCTTTCTTGAGGTCATGTCAGAGCCAGCTCATGGCTGCTTCAGTGTATATTTCTTTCTTTCGTTCTTTCTTTCTTTCTTTCCTTCTTTCTTTCTTGAGGTCATGTCAGAGCCAGCTCATGGTTGCTTCAGTGTATATTTCTTTCTTTCTTTCTTTCGTTCTTTCCTTCTTTCTTTCCTTCTTTCTTTCTTGAGGTCATGTGAGAGCCAGCTCATGGTTGCTTCAGTGTATATTTCTTTCTTTCTTTCTTTCCTTCTTTCTTTCTTTCTTTCCTTCTTTCTTTCTTGAGGTCATGTCAGAGCTAGCTCATGGTTGCTTCAGTGTATATTTCTTTCTTTCTTTCTTTCTTTCCTTCTTTCTTTCTTGAGGTCATGTCAGAGCCAGCTCATGGCTGCTTCAGTGTATATTTCTTTCTTTCTTTCTTTCTTTCCTTCTTTCTTTCTTGAGGTCATGTTAGAGCTAGCTCATGGCTGCTTCAGTGTATATTTCTTTCTTTCTTTCTTTCCTTCTTTCTTTCTTGAGGTCATGTCAGAGCTAGCTCATGGTTGCTTCAGTGTATATTTCTTTCTTTCTTTCTTTCTTTCTTTCCTTCTTTCTTTCTTGAGGTCCTGTCAGAGCCAGCTCATGGTTGCTTCAGTGTATATTTCTTTCTTTCTTTCTTTCCTTCTTTCTTTCTTGAGGTCATGTCAGAGCTAGCTCATGGCTGCTTCAGTGTATATTTCTTTCTTTCTTTCTTTCTTTCCTTCTTTCTTTCTTGAGGTCATGTCAGAGCCAGCTCATGGCTGCTTCAGTGTATATTTCTTTCTTTCGTTCTTTCTTTCTTTCTTTCCTTCTTTCTTTCTTGAGGTCATGTCAGAGCCAGCTCATGGTTGCTTCAGTGTATATTTCTTTCTTTCGTTCTTTCGTTCTTTCCTTCTTTCTTTCCTTCTTTCTTTCTTGAGGTCATGTGAGAGCCAGCTCATGGTTGCTTCAGTGTATATTTCTTTCTTTCTTTCTTTCCTTCTTTCTTTCTTTCTTTCCTTCTTTCTTTCTTGAGGTCATGTCAGAGCTAGCTCATGGTTGCTTCAGTGTATATTTCTTTCTTTCTTTCTTTCTTTCTTTCCTTCTTTCTTTCTTGAGGTCATGTCAGAGCCAGCTCATGGCTGCTTCAGTGTATATTTCTTTCTTTCTTTCTTTCTTTCCTTCTTTCTTTCTTGAGGTCATGTCAGAGCTAGCTCATGGTTGCTTCAGTGTATATTTCTTTCTTTCTTTCTTTCTTTCTTTCTTTCCTTCTTTCTTTCTTGAGGTCCTGTCAGAGCCAGCTCATGGTTGCTTCAGTGTATATTTCTTTCTTTCCCTTTCTTTGTGTTCGTGAGCTACGAGCGACCGTTTACGTGTATGACCGTTTCTACTCCGCCAATTTTGGCGAGTCATACTTCGTTTTCGGTGGTGCTTCAGTATTCAGTCATGATAACGATGATACGTTCATGTGAAGGTCAATGACACAACTCAGACAAAAAAAAAAGAAAAAAAGAGGAAAAAAAAGAGGAAAAAGTAGGAAAAAAGAGGAGGTTGGAGGTCCCACTAAAAAAAAAAATAAAAAAAAAAACACGATCAGTGGTAACTTTTGCCATGACCAAACATTGCTGTCTTTCTTTCGCTGATCAGAAGAACGGGCGTCAATACAGTTGTTACTGTTTGGTAACTAACGTTCGACAGATTGTGGCTAAAACAACCAACACCGCCGGATAAAGCTGTATTGTGTACACGGGATGACCTGCCGTCACCAAGGACCCTGAGCCGTCTGGAAGGAGCCTGAACGTATTCAGTTTTCAGTTTTCAGTTTCAGTAGCTCAAGGAGGCGTCACTGCGTTCGGACAAATCCATATACGCTACACCACATCTGCCAAGCAAGATGCCTGACCAGCAGCGTAACCCAACGCGCTTAGTCAGGCCTTGAGAAAAAAAAAAAAAAAAAAAAAAAAGGTAGAGGAAGAGAAAGCAGCTCGGTAAAACCAGAACTGACTTCAAAGCTGCCACGGCTTGATACTGTGTACAACTGACGGTCTGTCCTGGATTGATGCTAATGTTTTTTTCTGTCCCGGAGTAACGCGAGTTTTCGTCCCAAATGTCTGTCTCAAAGTGACACTGTATTTATGTCCCAAAGTGACACTATGTCTATCCCAAAGCAACACTATATCTCCGTCCAAAGGTAACATCGTATCTCTGTCCCAAAGTAATTGTATGTCTCTGTCCAAAAGCATCACTCTGTCTCTGTTCCAAAGTGACAACACGTCTGTTCAAACACTCTATCTCTGTCCAAAAGTAACATTATGTCTCTGTTCCAAAGTAACAGCGTGTCTCTGTCCAGAAGTAACCCCTTCTACAGAATTTTGCCAGAAGACCACCTTTTTGTTGTCATGGGGTTTTTTTCACTGTGAAAAGTGCGTGCTACACACGGGACTTTGGTTTATCCTTTCGCCCCAATGACCAGACGCTTGGTTTGATTTTCCAGCCTGACTGAAAAACGGCATGATCGGGATTCGAACCCAGACCCTCAAGGGCACTGTATTGGCTGGTAAGCGTCTTAACTCTCTCCATACGAACGGCGAAAGAGACTACGTTAACAGCGTTTCACCCCAATTACCACCATCAAAATATTGCAAGCGGAAGGCTCTTATACTGAAGAGGTGAATGTTGACAAAGAATACCACAATTCTGACGACGGAAGCTAAAAGGTTGGGTCATTCAGACACCCACTGGACACCCGAGGGGTCTGTGTAGATGAGAAGAGAGTACTGGCCGTACTGAGTGAGTTAACCAGTCTACTACCTTCCTTCCTCCTACTCAATTCCTAATCAGCAAGAAACAGACTTTGTGCCAACCCTCTCTGCTTCGTAAACTACCTCCTAGAGAATACACGGAAGTCTACAGGGACACGCAATGTTCTTTCTTGTGCCTGAAATGAAATGAAATTAAAGTGCTTAGAGCCTCGCCGACCACTAAGGCCATCTCAAGGCTATCGCCGCGTTAATAACTACTACAAGGGTAAAAAAACAAACAGTTAAAAGGAATCACCACTTCAAACTTTCCACTCAAAGTTAAAAAAAACCACAAAAACTTCCATAGTTTAAAACCTTCAAATCTGATTAAAAATGTTCACTTCTTTCAAGAAGTCCATCAGCGTCCACGGAGGGACATCACGAAACAAGGTCTTCAAAGAAACCGCCGTGTAATGTCTAATGCCATGCAGGTCCCAACAGTCAAGGAGCACGTGTTTCACGGTGAGAGGCTCATCTTGTGCCTGATTATTTCAGTAATAGAAAGTGGTTACGTTATATAGTTGGTGGTCTACAACTGACGGGTTTATGATTCGCGAACCACCACCACCACACTGTTTACCGATTGTCCGACAGTCTTTGACTAACAAAATGAAGAAAAGAAAGGAAGCAAAACACAAAAACACTGGAAATATTGATGATGCAGTTTCCATCACTCATTCCCGCCCCCCTCCACCTAGCCCCCACCCCTCCCCCCGCCCACCCCCCGCCCCTCCTCTCTTGAAAGCCCTGTGCTAGACTTTCTGGAAAGCTGAGCTGTAAAATCATTAACGGAACAAAAAGGTCAAATAAATTGTTTGTCTGGCATAGTCATATCTGAGGTCACTATGTAAATGAAAGGAAGAGGAAAAAAAATTAAGCACACAACCTTTATATTCAAGTAATGCTGAATATGTGAGACAAGTCATTCACCTAAAGAGAATAGAATATTTTGTAGATATACACCTACCCGCTTCTCCCTGGGCAAACGAACACGCATGGTGATTTTCTATCGAAAGATTTTTAAAACTGTTGCCTGGTGGGTAAAGGGTGGAGATTTTTCCGATCTCCCAGGTCAACATATGTGCAGACCTGCCAGTGCCTGAACCCCCTTCGTGTGTTTACGCAAGCAGAAGATCAAATACGCACGTTAAAGATCCTATAGTCTATGTCAGTGTTCTGTGGGTTATGGAAACAAGGACATACCTGGCATGCACACCCCCGAAAACGGAGTATGACTGCCTACATGGCGGGTTAAAAACGGTCATACACGTAAAAGCCCACTCGTGTACATACGAGTGAACGCGAGAGTTGCAGCCCATGAACGATGAAGAAGAGAGAAGCAACCTGCCATTATCTGCTTTCCAGTGGCATCCCCTTAACTAGTTTGATCTCTCCAGGCTCTGGCCTCATGCAACAGTATGATCAACCCCCTTCCTTTGCGAAAGCAGACGTTTTCTTTCACAACACCCCCACCTCACCTCTTTCAGTGATGGGTTACTGCCCTTCGCTGGTGAGCTGAAGGACGGGAAGCTGAAGGATGAGTGTGTGGAGGAGGGGGGTAGAGGAGGTGCAGGGTAATGTGTGGTGTGTGTGTGTGTGTTGGAGCTCATGTACGTTTATATGTATTTGACTGTGCTTTCATATCTGTGAAACTGCATGTTTGGTGCACATCTGTTATGCATGTGTGGGTGTATGTGTGAATGTGTGTCTTCATGTTTTACATTTATTTGCTTATTTATCATCATTGTTGTCTTATTTATTTATTTATTATTATTATTATTTTATTATTATCATTACTACTACCTTTTTTATATCATAATTATTATTTATTTATTTATTTATTTATGTAAGCTTATCTATTATTTATTCACCTTTTTTTTTTCAAGGCCTGACTAAGCGCGCTGGGTTACGCTGCTGGTCAGGCATCTTGCTTGGCAGAGTCCGAACGCAGTGACGCCTCCTTGAGCTACTGAAACTGAAACTGAAACTGAAGGACGGGAACAGGGAGCGGATGTCAGTGACGCGGACTGCCTTCACCATTCACCTGGCAAAGGGGGACGGAGGGGGGGTGGGAGGGGAAGGGGGAGGGGGAGGGGGTCACCTCTTTCACGTCGACTGGTGCACGCGTTGAGTTGACAATGACCTCCCTTTAGCTCTGTACCTGTATCGTCTCCCTTGAATCTGCCATCCACAATGAGCAGCGACACCCCCACCGCCTCCCTCCTTCCTTCCCCCCCCCCCCCCCCCCCCCCCCCCCCCCCCTTTTTCAGCTTCCGCATTTGGTTGTTTTGAATCGTTCGTTGGATGCGGTCGAACTTGTTGGGTAGTTTTATTAGTCTGAAGGAGAGACACATCTGCTGGCTTGGGGACTGTATGCGTGGGGGTTATTTGAAACTACAAGCGAAACAAGAAATCGATGAGGGACTGCTTTTTGTATAGTCAAACAAGGAAAAAAAAAAAAAAAAGATACAGAGAAATGAGAGACTGAAAAGAGCGAGAAGGGGAACAGAGACAGAGAGACAGAGAGGAGACAATATAGCAGAGAGAGAAAAGGGATAGAGAGAAATGAAAAAAGACACCCCCCCCCCCCACCCCCCAACCCCCCCCAAATTAAAACCCCACAAAAAAAACACCGATTTTATTCAGATGACCACCATCTATTCTGAAGGACCCGGAAAAGTATGCTACAAATCATACAGATTTTCTAACGATGAAGATAGCTAATTGTCCGATTTATTTCTCTCTGTTGTCAAAGATATACAGATAGATAGACTGACAGACTGATCTGACTGATACAGAGAGAGAGAGAGAGAGAGAGAGAGAGAGAGAGAGAGAGAGAGAGACTTGATTTTCTAACGATGAAGATAGCTAATTGTCAGATTTATTTCTCTCTGTTGTCAAAGATGCACAGATAGATAGACAGAGAGAGAGAGAGAGAGAGAGAGAGAGAGACTTGATTTTCTAACGATGAAGATAGCTAATTGTCCGATTTATTTCTCTCTGTTGTCAAAGATGCACAGATAGATAGACAGACTGACTGATCTGAATGATACAGATAGAGAGAGAGAGAGAGAGAGAGAGAGAGAGAGAGAGACTCTTGATTTTCTAACGATGAAGATAGCTAATTGTCCGATTTATTTCTCTCTGTTGTCAAAGATGCACAGATAGATAGACAGAGAGAGAGAGAGAGACACAGAGAGAGAGA
Source organism: Babylonia areolata (assembly GCF_041734735.1). Classification (NCBI taxonomy): domain Eukaryota; kingdom Metazoa; phylum Mollusca; class Gastropoda; order Neogastropoda; family Buccinidae; genus Babylonia; species Babylonia areolata. The sequence continues at coordinate 28,766,578 of NC_134902.1, read as the reverse complement.
GAGAGAGAGAGAGAGAGAGAGAGAGAGAGAGAGAGCACCATCCTTTCTGAAGAATCTTAAAAAAGTATGTTATAAATTACAAATCAGAGAGAGAGAGAGAGAGAGAGAGAGAGAGAGCAGACTTTGAGGAATGTTCTGACAAGTCCTGTGCCTGAGGAGAAGGCAGCAGAGAACAGTTTACTTTCGTTGCAGCTCAACGACAAACGATGACCAAAATGAAGGCAGAAAAAAAAAAAAATCCAGAGAGTACCAGTTTGTTTTGGACACTCTGTGACTATGGCTGATGTCTGTTGTACGAAATATGTTATCATGATTCAAGTGGGAGAGTGGGGGAGTGGGGGGTAGGGGGTGGGAGGTGGGGGGTCAAGGCTTTGTCGTGGCTGCTTCACTATTTCGTTACGATGTAAGTTAACCTTAAGGTCAATGACAGGACCTGAATGATCACGGAGTCTGCCCTCACCTTGGACAAACTGCTTTCATCAAGCAGACAGCTATCATTTCCATTGCCACCCCCGGCCCCCGGCCCCCCCCCACCATGTTACCATCAGCATCGTTATTGAATTTGATAAAGTGGAGCTGACACCACGGCAGCCAGGGCTTCATGGAATTTACATGACTGTCTGGCACTAAAGGAGTACCGTGTCTTCTTTTGGGTCCATATTCTGCCCGAAACAATCTAATATTGACCGTCTCCGTTTTCAGACTTTGCACGCAAGACAAACGCCCTGCGCCATGTCAGGAACCAAAAAAAAAGTTTGGTCCCCCTCTTTGTCCTCGTTTCTGTTTCTGTAACCAGGCCGCCATTATGTCAGAGTTGGAAAACTTGGTGTTTTCTGTCAACGTCTGGCTGGTTCACTTCATAAATGAGTTAGGGCTCAAAGGGGAATGTGATTAAATCACGCTGTTCACTTGTTCTTTTCATAGTCTTTGACAAACAGAATAAATAAAATACTAAGTAAAATTGCTGTTATTGCTCAGAATTTGGTTTGCGTTATTAAGCTTTGCTCTCTCTCTCTCTCTCTCTCTCTCTCTCTCTCTCTCTCTCTCTCTCTCTCTCTCATCCCGAAGTCCTGAAGCTGTCCTCAAATTTTTTTTTACATGATAAATTTGGTTTGGGGAAATATTTCTGAAAAAAAATTTTAAACAGATAATTTCAGTTCGCTGTGAACAAGATTAGCTGGTACGTTTTGAGTAACGTCATTGACGGGTGCAATAGCCGAGTGGTTAAAGCGTTGGACTCTCAATCTGAGGGTCCCGGGTTCGAATCACGGTGACGGCGCCTGGTGGGAAAAGGGTGGAGATTTTTACGATCTCCCAGGTCAACATATGTGCAGACCTGCCAGTGTCTGAACCCCCTTCGTGTGTATATGCAAGCAGAAGATCAAATACGCACGTTAAAGATCCTGTAACCCATGTCAGCGTTCGGTGGGTTATGGAAACAAGAACATACCCAGCATGCACACCCCCGAAAACGGAGTATGGCTGCCTACATGGCGGGGTAAAAACGGTCATATACGTAAAAGCCCACTCGTGTGCATACGAGTGAACGCAGAAGAAGAAGAAGAGTAACGTCATTACACACTGTCAACGTCCCTGTCTTGTATCCGTTTGAACTCTGTTGCTATTCAATTGAAATAAACTACGAACTGCAAACGTTTTTTTTCCCCTTCGCCTTTGGATTCTTCACTTTACTGCATTTCGTTTTGGAGAAATGTGACCCCAACAGAGACAGTGAACTGTGAACTGCCCTTTCTGTGTCTATGTCCCAGTAATAGATTTTTTTTTTACTTGCGAAAAGTATGTACCTGTTCAGAGGGACCTGACCTGGTATCACACCAAAAAAAAAAAAAAAAGTATCGCTGACAGCAATTCAATTATGTTGTTGTTTGCCAGTGTGAACAAAGCATAAAGAATATGGCAAAAGTGTGAACGCGATTTCTTTCTGACAGTAATATATATGATGTCAAAATGGGAATATCTGGTTATGCTCATTTCAATATACCGGCGATTGGTCAGACACGGTAGTGAAATTTTGACCAAAATCATGATTTTTTGTGGTTTTCGTTTTTTCGCATAATTTGCTTCTTCAACATCTAATCTTTATAGTCCGTTTCACCTGGGTACTATATTCACTAAAATAAAGCTTCAAACAGCATCAACATGTGTGATTTCTTGTGAGTACAAGCACATCTGTTTCTTTCCCCGTTTCTCAGTTTTGTGTTTTGTCTTCGTAATACCATTTTTCAAAATGCTAATGCTCAAAAACTTTAAAAGATAGCATATTCAAACTTTGTACTTTCTTTCTTTATGTATTCATCTTTATTATAGCGCAGTGGTTTGTATAGTACCAGTAAAAGAATGAATATACACTCATTTGAAAAACATTGTCAAGGAATTTATACACATTTCAACAACAACAACAACAAAATAAATGTATTTATTCCAATTCCAAAATACCACTGCACTATAATAAAGAACAAATAAAAATAAATCAAATAAAACAAACAGAAATAACATATCTATAAAGGTACCGAAGTTTTAAGCTTTTAATTTTTTTTTTGTCGGCCATTTTGGATTCGTTTCCATGGAAACCGTCACGACAAATTGCACAAAATGACCTTTTTAGACATGTTTAGTCCAATATCTTTGCATACAATGTCACAGAAGGCCATAAACTTCAAGTGTATTTCATACGTGTTTGTACTACCGTGTCTGGCCTTGAAGCATCTTGAGTCTTGAGTCTTGACCACAGGCTTTTCTGGTCGTCTGAGCAGTAAGAGATAACAAACATAGTCTGGCACAGCTGTTCTCAAAACTCACCAGTATGTAACACAATGGACCTGAAGCACACACACTGAGCACTCGTGTTCACCGTACTGACACTGTGAGACACGTCAGCCAAAAAGGGTGTCAACTACTGGACACGATCTATAATAATAATAATAATAATGGATACTTATATAGCACACTATCCAGAAATCTGCTCTAGGTGCTTTACAAAAACGCTTTGTTAACATAAAATATTACATCTATGTTACATACACATACCAAAATATGACTACACACACACACACACACACACACACACACACACACACACACACACACACACACACACACACACTGCGTACATACATTTTAACAATACATGTGTATCTAACAGCTACCCTAACACATACGCACACATAGGCAGGCACAAACTTACATAAACGCACGCGCACACAATACACATTCATATACATGCATGTAGTTATGTACACATACATATGTATACATACATAGTCAAGCACAGCTAACGCAAAGGAAGTGGACCTGCCACAATTGACCTTACTGCTGAGGGAAAAGGTGAGTTTTGAGACGAGATTTTAAAAGATGCGAGAATCAGAATGACGGAGGTTATCAGGGAGCTTGTTCCACGTCTTTGGCGATTGAAAAGGTAAATATGTACACTCGTCAAAACTTTGTCTGTCAAACTGATAATACCATTCACGGTGACTCGGCTAAATTCTATTCGTCTACAAATTCTGTCAGGGTAGTCTGAGTTCGATATATATTCTACCTCAATTATGTGAATGGCTTTCGCCTCTACGAGATGCATTCTAACTATTGGTCAAATCCTTTTAAATCACGCATAAATCAATGAACTGACAGACAGACAGACAGACCGAAGGGCCGACAGACACAAACACAGACGCACAGACACACAGACACACACACAGGTCATTGCCCTCTGGGTAGGTTGTGAGCATAGTAGAACAAAAGCAAAGAATGGTGGACATCGATGAAAGAAACGACCTGATTGGTTCACCTGGCCTCAGTTCCAGCCTCATTTTTTTCACCTGTTACAGGTATTGATTTTTCAATGATATTCCCGTCGTGGTGGTCTTATTCCAGGGGGTTGGGGTGTGTGTGTGTGTGCGTGGGGAGGGGTGGGGTGGGGGTGGGGGTGGGGGCTCTGTCTGGCACTCATTTGCTGAATTCTGGGTTCGATGGTGTTGAACCAAAAAAGTGACCGGTTAGGTGGTGTCCTAGTTTTTTCGATGTCTGGATGTGTTAAGAGCTTTTCGTGAATACAGATTAGATGATCGCGTGATCCGCTGCTTCTCAACTGGTTAAACAAGAGAGAAGTGAGAGAGAGAGAGAGAGAGAGAGAGTGTGTGTGTGTGTGTGTGTGTGTGTGTGTGTGAGAATAAATGAATGAATGAATGAATGAATGAATGAATGAACGAATGGATGAATGAATCTTTACTTTCCAACGGTGAAGATATTAATACTTTGGCCGACTTACACATCTGCCCTTGTTCTAAGAAGACACACAAACATATATAAATGTTATACTCAACACATGTATAATATACAAGTATAATACAGCGTTACACAGACACAACATCACTCACATCTGTACGAAACGCAAGCGAGTAACACACACACACACACACACACACACACACCAAGGGAAAAACAACAAGAACAATAAAACCCTAGCATGAATGCTACTCATGGATGATTCGGGTGAAATTGACACAGAGAAGTAATGATGAAATTTAAAACACAGATGTGAGAGACATAAAAAAAAGAGCAAATAATGAGACGGGTAATTGGGATATGGAGTGATGGACACATTATGTGGGGGAAGGGAGAGAAAGAGAGAGAGAGAGAGAGAGAGAGAGAGAGAGAGAGAATAGACTGACAGATAGATACATAGATAGATAGACAGACAGACAGAGAGATGGTAATAGACAGATAGATAGATAGAGAGAGAGAGAGAGGGGGGGGGAGAGAGAAGGTAATAGACTGATAGATAGACAGATAGATAGATATAAAGATAGACAGAGAGAGAGAGAGAGAGAGAGAGAAGATAATAGACTGACAGATAGATACATAGATAGACAGACAGAGAGATGGTAATAGATAGATAGATAGAGAGAGAGAGGGGTGGGGGACAGAGAGGGGAGAGAGAAGGTAATAGACTGATAGATAGACAGATAGATAGATATAAAGATAGACAGAGAGAGAGAGAGAGAGAGAGAGAGAGAGAAGATAATAGACTGACAGATAGATACATAGATAGACAGACAGACAGAGAGATGGTAATAGACAGATAGATAGATAGATAGAGAGAGACAGAGAGAGGGGGGGGGACAGAGAAGGTAATAGACTGATAGATAGATAGATAGATAGATAGAAAAGATAGACAGAGGGAGAGAGAGAGAGATGGAGAGAGACAGAGAGAGGGAGAGAGAGAGAGATGATAATGATGAAGAGGAGGAGGAAGAAGGAGAAGAAGGGGAGGAGGGCAGTCTGACTGGCGCTGCATGGATCGTCACAAGAAGGAAGAAGAGGGAAAGGGAGAGGACAGGAAAGTTTCAGTTTCAGTTTCAGTGGCTCAAGGAGGCGTCACTGCGTTCGGACAAATCCATATACGCTACACCACATCTGCCAAGCAGATGCCTGACCAGCAGCGTAACCCAACGCGCTTAGTTTGGCCTTGAGAAAAAGAAAAGAAAGAAAAAAAAGGTGAATAAATAATAGATAAGCGTACATAAATAAATAAATAATAATTATAATATAAAAAGGTAATAATAATAATAATAATAATAATAATAATAATAATAAATAAAAACAGGAAAAAGACATTAAACTAGCGAGCAAGTCAGAGAGAACGATTATGTGCGTGCGTGCGTGCGTGCGTGCGTGCGCGCATGTGTGTGTGTGTGTGTGTGTGTGTGTGTGTGTGTGTGTGTGTGTGTGTGTGTCTGTTTGTCTGTCTGTCTGTCTGTCTGTCTGTCTGTCTGTGTCTGTGTGTGTGTGTGTGTGTGTGTGTGTGTGTGTGTGTGTGTGTGTGTGTTGTGTGTGTGTGTTTCAAGCATGGGCGTTCAACTTGTAATCATATCGATCTCTCATCCCTCCCCCACCGCCACCCCCCTTTTTTTCTTTTTTTTTATTATCTCGACACTATTCCCGTTCTATGCATGATATAGCCTGTCAAATATCTTTTCTTCTTTTTTTTAAAATTCAAATTCATCTACAGTTAGCACATAAGAGACAGTGTAAACTGCATCTGGATTGAACAGAGCGTACGTTTTCATTAGTACTTAACACACACACAGTTCACTCTCAGCTCAAAATTACTATTCACACCCTAATCCTCAGTCATCTTCCGTTCGGATCAATCCTTCTTCTACCACGACAAGCGTATTATTTTCTCTCCCTTCACAGAACCTCTTCCCCACCCCACCGCCCGCCTTACCAAACATCTACAGACATACAGACACACACACACACACACACACACACACACACACACACACACACACACACACACACACACACACACACACACACACACACACACACACACACACACACACACACACACACACACAGTGGGTTATTGCCCCATGTTTCTGTCAAAGGGCCAGAGAAGGGATGTCAGTGACACGGACTGCGTTCAACTGTTTCACCTGGCGCTGGCGCCGGGGAGGGAGGTCACCTTTTTTTTTTCGGGTCGACTGGTACACGTGGTATTTCAACAATGACCTCCCTTTGCTTTTTTTTTTTTTTACCTGGGTGGTCTCCCTTGGATCTGTCATCTAGCGACAATGAGCAACTTCCCCCCCCCCCCCCCCCCCCCCCCCCCCGCCACCATTTCAGTTTCCGCGCCCGACTGCACTCAAGTCGCTCACTGATCAATCCACTCTTGTTGTTGATTGGTCCGACGGGGGCGCAGCTGGCTCGGTGATTGGATGAGTGGGTTATTTTTTTGACACTTTTCATGACTAGGGAATCAATGAGGAACTGGTGCTGGTGGGCTGCCAGTTAATACGGTCTGACAAGAGAGAGAGAGAGAGAGATGAGAGATGACTGAGAGCAAACAATAATGGCAACGACCAAAATCATCAAACAAAGCAACATTAAACAGCAACCAACAATAACATCAGATGAAACAGATAACAAACATTTGTGAATAGTATGAAATTATCGAGAGAGAGAGAGAGAGAGAGAGAGAGAGAGAGAGAGAGAGAGAGAGAGAGAGAGAGAGAGAACGAACGAACGAACGAACGAAATTGTTTTAATGAACTTTGGCCATGGACCACAATTCAAAACCAGGGGACTGGGGGTGGGCATGGGAAGGGGTATTACAACACTTGAATAGATGACACAATATCATAATGTCCATGGACTTGACATTAATTCTACTTAATTAGGTCTGAGGAGAGACACAGAGAGAGAGAGAGAGAGAGAGAGAGAGAGAGAGAGAGAGAGAGAGAGAGATTCAAAGATTCAAAGATTCAAAAACTTTATAATTCAAGGATAAAGATTTTAGGCATTGCCTAGTCTTCCAATCTGTCTTTGTGACAACAAAAACAGTAACGATAAGACACAACAATAATAACAATAGTAAATACTACCACCACCACTACTACTACTACTACTACTACTACTACTACTACTACTAATTATAATACTAATCAACGGACCATCATCGAGAGAGAGAGAGAGAGAGACATAGTGACAGGAAACAATAATAGCTACAACAAAAACCATCAAATGAAAACAAAACAGCACCAACAACGATATCAAATGCATCAGTATCAGTAGCTCAAGGAGGCGTCACTGCGTTCGGACAAATCTATATACGCTACACCACTTCTGCTAAGCAGATGCCTGACCAGCAGCGTAACCCAACGCGCTTAGTCAGGCCTTGAAAAAAAAAAGAAATAGAAAATAAAAAAATAGAATATAAAATAAAAAGACAATAATGATAATAGAAAAACAAATAAGCAAATAAATGTAAAAAAAACAAAAAAAACATGCAGATCCCCCCCCCCCTTCCCCCCATCCCTCACACAAATGCATAACAGATATGCAACAAACATGCAGTTTCCCAGATATGAAATCAGATGAAACAAATTAAACACTCGTGGATGATATCAAATCATCGAACAGAACAGCCCCAAAACCAAGGAATGGATTCCGGCTGAAAACTCTCGTCCATTTTTAGGCAGTCTGGAGTTTGACAAGACTACCGTAAATTCCTGCTTGATAAATAAATAAATTGTATTCTCGGCTCTAAAAGGCACACGCCTCTTTTGAATACACTGTCACTGAATATCGTTGCTTCCATCTCCAGGTGGATTCACACCCCTGTAACACACACCTAAACTGCGGATTCCTAGCCCTCTCTTTCTGACTGTAACAGCATCAGGTTGTGAGCAGGACAATAACAAAGAAGAACGGACGTCAGTGAAAGAAACTGCCTGCGCTGTTCACCTGACATCACTTCCAGTCCCACGTGTCACCTGGTGCACGTATTGATTTCCTATCATACCCCTCTGGTCTTTTACCTGGGTGGCGGTCTCTCTCGGCTCCTGTCCTCTGGCGACAATGAGCGAATCTCGCATACGGTGTGGTGTCGAATCGATCATTGGTAGGTCACTTCTGGACCCCGTGTTGAACGAACGACTTTGACGACGTCCATTGAGCAGTGTTCTTTAATTGTACTGTTCAAACATTCACCTTTGATTTCACGCTCCATCTACCCCGATTCCTAAAAACTTACTATTCACCCATATCCTTCCTTTTAAACAACAATATTGAAATATAAAATCAATACTTTAACAAATTGTCTACAATCACCAGTGTGTGTGTGTGAGACGGGACATTAACCCTCTCGCACGTACTCCAGCCATAACTGAACACTAACAAAAGTTTCTCTAATTTTTGAGTGCAAGAGGGTTAAAAAAACAACAAGTGTTCACTTCTGTTCTGGATGTTGATCGAAAGAAGAGACTTGATTCGAGAAAGGAACGCGTGAATCCTGATTGAAACCCCCCCATCCGGCGGGATCCTATTAATTTCGACCCTTTCAGAACAGTCTGGGGATCGACATACAGCACCACAAACCCACCTTTTCCCTCAGCAGTAAGTTCAGTTGTGGCAGGTCCACTTCCTTTGCGTTAGCTGTGCTTGACTATGTATGTATACATATGTATGTGTACATAACTACACGCGTGTATATGAATGTGTATTGTGTGCGCGTGCGTTTATGTAAGTTTGTGCCTGCCTATGTGTGCGTATCTGTTAGGGTAGCTGTTAGATACACATGTATTGTTAAAATGTATGTACGCAGTGTGTGTGTGTGTGTGTGTGTGTGTGTGTGTGTGTGTGTGTGGTCATATTTTGGTGTGTGTATGTAACATAGATGTAATGTTTTATGTTAACAAAGCGTTCTTAAGCACCTAGAGCAGATTTCTGGATAGTGTGCTATATAAGTATCCATTATTATTATTATTATTATTATTTTTATTAACCACAGGCCAGGAATAGCAAGGTATTCTTGGCTCTGAATGGAAGACATCTCTTACACAGCGTCATCACTGGGTCATACCCTCCTGAGCCAAGCACAAGTGTCTTTGTTTTGTTTTCAATCACGCCCGGGATGTGGGTTATTGCTCTCTAGAGTTTCTGCCCGTTGATAGACAGAATCAGGTTCTAAGTAGGACAAGAACAAAGAACGGATGGATGGTCGTGAAAGAAGCTGCCAGGGTTGTTCACCTGACCTTGGCCCCAGCCCCTCCGTGTTATCTGGTGCAAGTATTGATTTCCCTTTCGTTTTTCACTTGGCAGGCGAATAAACAGAAGAAAAAAAAGAAGAAAAACAACAACAGAAAAAAAACAACACACCACCGAAACGACCGAACAGACGTTTTTAACAGGCGGGTTTTTCAACTCAGATAGTCTTCTTCAATAAATAACAAGTGAGGCAAGGCCTTCAAGACACTTGTGATACACTTAAAAAAAAAAAAATCTAATCGTTAAAATGTGTTCTGTATTTGTTATTATAAAGCTTCGCGTTAAAAAAAAAAAAAGGAAAAAAAAAGAAGAAAAAAGTCCTAATTAATTACAGAGCAATTTCCCATTTTTACTATCTGCACCAAAACGTTTGCAAAATAAATAAAACTACCATGCTTAGCAAAAGAAGTTCCTGTTTGAACAAAAAATGATAATAATGACTGCTCTTGTTGTTGGGTCAGAATATCAGATCAAAGTGCCAAGTTTAGAGAATACAAAAAATATAAATATAACAGTAAATGCAGTTTGCATATAATTAGGCTTCATTTTGTATTTTTTTAGTGCCCATCCCAGAGGTGCAATATTGTTTTAAACAAGATGACTGGAAAGAACTGAATTTTTCCTATTTTTATGCCTAATTTGGTGTCAACTGACAAAGTATTTGCAGAGAAAATGTCAATGTTAAAGTTTACCACGGACACACAGACACACAGACACACACACACACACACACACAGACAACCGAACACTGGGTTAAAACATTGACTCACTTGGTTTACACAAGTGAGTCAAAAAGCAAAATAACCTTTTTTCTGTTTCCTAAGCAGTTGTTTAACTCTCTCCATACGAACGGCGAAAGAGACGACGTTAACAGCGTTTCACCCCAATAAACATCATCAAAATATTGCAAGCGGAAGGCTCTTATACTGAAGAGGTGAATGTTGACAAAGCATACCACAATTCTGACGACGGAAGCTAAAGGTTGGGTCATTCAGACACCCACTGGACATCCGAGGGGTCTGTGTAGAGGAGAAGAGAGGACTGGCCGTACTGAGTGAGTTAAAGAGGTTTTTTTTGGTTTTATTTAGAAAAAATAAATTACTTAGCAAATTTGATTATGAAAAATCCATTTATATATATATATATATATAACCTTTCTAAAGAACAGACGCTTGTGTTTAACCTGCTACATGTGTATGATATGGTTTGTTTTACATCATTGCTGTGGCATGACAACAAACAGTTCCGCCCAGTATCTTTCCTTCCAGCGTGTTGTTGAAGAAGACCCCAGGAGCTGACACACCCCTTTGTTTTTATATTCTACTGGGTCGTTTCGCTTTGTATTCTTTCCAATGCACATGTTTTTGTTTTTTTTCTTGTTTTACCGATTCTGCAGTCATTATCGATCATTCTAGAAATGACCTTTTCTTTATCATTTACAATACTTTTTTTTTTCTGATTGAAAACGATACATCACACTACAGCAAAAAGTAGTAGATTATATTGTTAAATCGCTGTTAATAAATATAAATAATGATTATTTACACGATGGGCTGTCCAAATAAAAGCCGAAAGGGAATATACGAGTGATACAATTATATGCAACGACAACGCAATCTCTGTCAGAACCGTCGATAGACAATCCACAAATATACTGACTCTAAAGACAAAGAAAAGAACAATGTGGTTTCATCCGCGATATTCAAATAGAATAGTGGAGTGATGGCCTAGAGGTAACGCGTCCGCCTAGGAAGCGAGAGAATCTGAGCGCGCTGGCTCGAATCACGGCTCAGCCGCCGATATTTTCTCCCCCTCCACTAGACCTTGAGTGGTGGTGGTCTGGACGCTTAGTCATTCGGATGAGACGATAAACCGAGGTCCCGTGTGCAGCACGCACTTAGCGCACGTAAAAGAACCCACGGCAACAAAAGAGTTGTTCCTGGCAAAATTCTGTAGAAAAATCCACGTCAATAGGAGAAACAAATAAAACTGCACGCAGGAAAAATACAAAAAAAAAAAGAAAAAAAAAAAAGGGTGGCGCCTTAGTATAGCGACGCGCTCTCGCTGGGAAGAGCAGCCCGAATTTCACGCAGAGAAATTTGTTGTGATAAAAAGAAATACAAAATACAAATACAAAATACAAAAATTTGACAATAATCCTCCATATCTAAGTACAAGTGTTACCATCCACAACGTCATACATTCACAAAACGAGACACTTCAACGGAAAAAAAAAGGGATCGGTTCTTGAAGATATCAATGTAGATATCAGTATTTTTATGTTCCATTAAATATCATGATAATCATATGTAACAATAATTCTGTCACCACAAGCGTATAACAATACAATCCACAACTCCAGAAAAGACAAAAAATGTCTGCTAAAAATACAAGGAAAAAGGGAGCACTCAATTTCAACATTGTTTCATAAATGATGTCAATGACATGGTATGAACAAGTGAAAAAGGCGTTCACATTATATAATATTAGGTATAATATTAATGGTTGCGTATATGCCACTCGGATAATACGTGCCAGTAATTCTCTATGTGGAAATACATGATAAAAATCTGTCTTCAACAATCTCCGACACACCTAAAAGAGACAGTTCGAGAGGGGAAAAAGTTTTATTTCTGACATTTAGATAAAATCATATTTCTCTACCTTTGAGAGCTAAATGTCACTACCCACAACAACTTTTCACACAAAAAATACCATCGCTGAGGGAAACACTTAAAACAAGAGAGGCAAGGCCTTCAAGACTCACTTGTGATAAATTAAGTCCCCTAGCATTAATTACAGAGTAATTTCCCTTTTTTACTATCTGCACCAAAACGTTTGCAAAATAAATAAAACTTCCATGCTTAGCAAAAGAAGTTCCTGTTTGAACAAAAAATGATAATAATGACTCCTCTTGTTGTTGTGTCAGAATAAGAGGTCAAAGTGCCAAGTTTAGAGAATACAAAAAATATAAATATAACAGTAAATGCAGTTTGCATATAATTAGGCTTCTTTTTTATTATTTTTTGTGCCCATCCCAGAGGTGCAATATTGTTTTAAACAAGATGACTGGAAAGAACTGAATTTTTCCTATTTTTATGCCTAATTTGGTGTCACCTGAAAAAGTATTTGCAGAGAAAATGTCAATGTTAAAGTTTACCACGGACACACACACACACACACACACACACACACACACACACACACACACACACACACACACACACACACACACACACACAAACAAACAACCGAACACCGGGTTAAAACATAGACTAACTTTGTTTACACAAGTGAGTCAAAAAGAATCCAAATTAGTGTTTGTCCAGGTTTTTTGGGGGGGCGGGGGAGGGAGGGGAGGGGGGTGGATGCGGGGGGCGGTGGGGGATGTATTGTTTTGCTTGTGAAGAATTTGTTGTGGTGGTGGTCTGGACCAGCTCCACAGATGGCTCACAATTCTCAATCAAGTACACATCTATGCACTCAACCAGTCACTACACTTCCTGACACCCACCCCACTCTTCTCGCCACGTTCGCGTCAGTTTCAGTTTCAGTTTCAGTAGCTCAAGGAGGCGTCACTGCGTTCGGACAAATCCATATACGCTACGCCACATCTGCCAAGCAGATGCCTGACCAGCAGCGTAACCCAACGCGCTTAGTCAGGCCTTGAGAAAAAAAAGGTGAATAAATAACGGATAAGCGTACATAAATAAGTAAATAAATAAATAAATAATAGTTATAATATATAAAAAGGTGTAGTAGTAGTAGTAATAATAATAATAATAATAATAATAAATCGCGTCAGCGTGGTTGGTATTAGTTACTGCAGTCCAGTTAATGCAGCCTGGAATATTATGATTATTTCACAAACTGAAAGCATTCCTCAATGCGACCCCTCTCTTTCCATGGACTGGTTGTTAAGTTTCAGCACAGAGAGGTCATGCCACGAATTTTTGTTTTTTTTCATATATCAGATATTTTGGGTGATGTTGGTAGGTATACAATTTCTTTATGATCATTTATTATGTCATGAAGACGAATGACCACACTGCGAACAAGAAATGATTCTGCTCTATATCTTCTCCTTCTTCTTCTGCGTTCGTGGGCTTCAACTCCCACGTTCACTCGTATATACGCGAGTGGGCTTTTTACGTGTATGACCGTTTTTACCCCGCCATGTAGGCAGCCATACTCCGCTTTCGGGGGTGTGCATGCTGGGTATGTTCTTGTTTCCATAACCCACCGAACGCTGACATGGATTACAGGATCTTTAACGTGCGTATTTGATCTTCTGCTTGCATATACACACGAAGGGGGTTCAGGCACTAGCAGGTCTGCACATATGTTGACCTGGGAGATCGTAAAAATCTCCACCCTTTACCCACCAGGCGCCGTCACCGTGATTCGAACCCGGGACCCTCAGATTGACAGTCCAACGCTTTAACCACTCTTTGTGGTCAAAGTTAGTGACCTACACCCCCAGGCACATCACACCACTTGTGAATTGTCATCGACTGAACTGCTGCGTCCAAGTTTATTGCGCATTCCATCGTTGTATATCCATGAAAATATAATTTCTCTATATGGAAGATTGAAAATTAATCATTTCTAAAACCTATACTTTCACATCCCCATGGTACTGGCCCACTAAGAAATTCATCTTTATCATAAGTCATAAGGGAGGGGGGGGGGGTGCCTTCGCTTACTTTTTTCAAGACACACTTTACACATTTTTTCACTGCGACAATAAAGACCGCACACATCAGCCGCCGTGGCGAAGTGGTTAGCGTCGCGGACTGACGGCTGGGAGGACGCGGGTTCGAATCCCAGCGGAGGTGGGTTTTTCGGCCCGTGACCGGCTCCTACCCAGAGTTGAGTGTGCTGTGGGCTTAAATGGGGAGACTGGGACCACACAGTCGAGTGTCATCCACTTCAAGGATGCGTCTTTGGGTGTGTTGCTCTAAGTACCTGACCACCACTGCAAGTGTCTGTATCTCTCAGGCCTGGTTAACGCCGGGATATCATTATGACAGAAAGCGTAGAGTACAGCCTTGTCACGTTGTCCCAAACCAAAATGGACCTCCATAGCAACATCGTCATCGTCATAGTTATCCTCCTCCTCCTTCATCATCATCAATATATAAAACAAAACAGTCTCAAAGTCTGCGGCCTTTCATGCCCTGCTCTCATGGTGACCTCAGTTTCCATATCCCTCCACTTCTGTGCTTGGGGTGAGTCCTGTCAATGTCTTCGGTGTCGGCAGATTCGTGGGGGGGCTGTTGTTTGGTTCGATGGTTCCCTGCGGACTGCCGATGCTGGAACTGTGACGGACGAACCTGGGTGTGGCCGTGTATGGGGCAATCTAAATGAGCGGCGTGGGAGTAATGCCACTGAAACGGTAGAGATTATGGGGCAGCAATAAAATAAAATAAAATAAAAATAAAGACCGCACACTTTACAGACAACAGGAAAAGGCATATTTGTCCTGTGGCATTTGATATGATCACGGCAATATAATCCACAGGTTTTACCACATATGGAGACGGTTTTAACTTGGGGGTGCACACGGATGTTTTTACCTTTTTGAGTGAATTATACTTGTATGCTTTGTTGTTTTTTTTAAATGAAAATATTTCTTCCACTTTGATTTCCAATTGAAGAAAAAAATATTTATAAAGTATATCCAAATGGCACAAAACACGAAAGCATATTTCAAGCGACGTGCCGATGTGCGCGGAATTGTTTATAATAGTTCGTGGACAACCAATCAGCAACTCACTTCTCGACTTGGTCTGGATCCACTCGTTTTATCAGAAAGAAAGAAAGAAAGAAACACGCACACTTCGGTAAAGCCAACCGAATCCGAGCTAATAATCTAGACAAGAGTTACGCAGATAACTCTGAGTCCAGATTAACTTTTCTTGTAATATTTTATCATGGCAAGGGGCAAGCATGGTCTCTGATTCAGTGGTGGTGATTTAGTGCGGTGCCTTTAAGTGCAAAAGTTGTTTTTGCTCACCCTCCTCCCAGCCCATCCCAACCCACGCCGTTTTTCACAGGCAGTGACAACAACGATTGGCGAGGCTCCAAGACCTGATCAAATTATCTTTAAAGCTCACCCAAGCATACGGGCCATTTGGGGATCTTAATCAAATCTTGAGTGCAACGTGTGTCTTGAACTGTTCACAACCAAGATCGCCAATAAAAACCACAAAATAAAAATAAATAAAAACAACAGTTTCAGTTTCAGTAGCTCAAGGAGGCGTCACTGCGTTCGGACAAATCCATATACACTACACCACATCTGCCAAGCAGATGCCTGACCAGCAGCGTAACCCAACGCGCTTAGTCAGGCCTTGAGAAAAAAAATTATATATATATATATATAGATAGATAAGCGTACATAAATAAATAAATAAATAATAATTATGATATTAAAAAAAAGATAGTAGTAATGAAAATATTGATATGATAATAATAATAATAATAATAAATAAATAAATAATTAAATAAGACAACAATGATGATAAATAAGCAAATAAATATAAAACATGAAGACACACATTCACACATACACCCACACATGCATAACAGGTATGCCCCAAAAAACAACAGCAACAACGAAAAAGCACCAGAAAGCATCCTTCAAGATCAAACGGAATCAAGTGGGGAATTACTGATGTTTAAGACCTCGGGAGAAACGTAATCATTGCGATGACAAGGAGACGACTATTTCAAAGACTTGACAGTTTATAACCATCTTTACAACCAGCTGTATAGAGACAGTGGACTGGCTATTCTTCCAGCAGGAAAAGGCAGCACTATTTGACCCTCGTATGACGGGCGCAACAGCCGAGTGGTTAAAGCGTTGGACTTTCAATCTGAGGGTCCCGGGTTCGAATCACGGTGACGGCGCCTGGTGGGTAAAGGGTGGAGATTTTTACGATCTCCCAGGTCAACATATGTGCAGACCTGCTAGTGCCTGAACCCCCTTCGTGTGTAAACGCATGCAGAAGATCAAATACGCACGTTAAAGATCCTGTAATCCATGTCAGCGTTCGGTGGGTTATGGAAACGAGAACATACCCAGCATGCACACCCCCGAAAGCGGAGTATGGCTGCCTATATGGCGGGGTAAAAACGGTCATACACGTAAAAAGCCCACTCGCGTATATACGAGTGAACGTGGGAGTTGAAGCCCACGAACGCAGAAGAAGAAGGAGAAGAAAAAGAGCAGAATCTTTTCTTGTTCGCAGTGTGGTCATTCGTCTTCATGACATAAATGATCATAAAGAAATTGTATACCTACCAACATAACCCAAAATATCTGATTTATGAGAACAAAAAAATTCGTGGCATGACCTCTGTGCTGAAACTTAACAACACAGTCCATGAAAAGAGAGGGGTCGCACTGAGGAATGGAGTTGCAGCCCACGAACGCAGAAGAAGAAGAGGAGGAGAAGACCCTCGTATTACCAGTCATGTACCATGCCCCCTCCCTGCCCTCCCCCTCCCCCATCCCTCTCCCACACCTCATCTGTCACCCCTTCGTCACCCTGTCAGCCACTCTCTTTGTGCTTCATTCTTTCACCAAACTATTCTCTTTTTTTTTTCTTTTTTTTTTTGCGAAAAAAAAATCAACAGCAAATCCAGACCTTTTTCGCGCTAGATGGGACCTTTAATAGCTGTCAGACATTCGTTTGAAAGGTTGTTTTGTTTTTTAATACGCTGTGCAGTGATAGCTAGATATATAACTACTTTCCTCTATTTGTTTGTCATCATCAAACCCCTCCTTTATGTAGCACCATAAATGACGGTGCCCTTCAGGTGGTCGACGATTCTTCTTAATTTCATATCTAAATAAATAGATAAATAAGTAAATCATATATATATATACATATATATATATATATATATATATATATATATCCATACATGCATATTCAAGCATACCTGTATGTGCCAGTTTACATGCATGCATGCATGCATGCACACACACACACACACACACACACACACACACACACACACACACACACACACACACACACACACACACACACACACGCACACACAGAGTTGTACGCATTCGCGCAAACAACCACCTGCATGTACACACACACGAAGAGAGGGAGGAGGAAGCAAGAGGGAGGCAGAGAGAGACAGACAGACAGACAAAGACAGACATACAGACAAAGATACAGACAGAGACAGACATACAAAGATACAGAGACAGACATACAAACAGGCAGAGACAGATAAAGACTGATGACAGAGACAGAGACAAAATGAGACAAATAGACCGGACATAGCCACACAGAGAGAGAGAGAGAGAGAGAGAGAGAGAGAGAGAAAGAGAGAGAGAGACAGACAGACAGACAGACGACAAGAGAGAGTAGAGAGAGAATGATGATAGAGAGAGAGACAGGACAGAGATGCAAGTGGGCACTGTGGGATACACAGTCACTGACGGACAGAGTATCAGACGGCACTGTCTTGAGAGAGAAAGAATGACAGAGAGAGAGAGAGACAGAGACAGAGACAGAGATCCACTAAATACGACACAAACCAAGCTATCAGTCTCTGTGTTACTTTTGAGTCTGCATCATGTTTTATTACCAGGGACGGGAATAACAAGGACCACTGACAGTTCCTCCCGTCCTTCTCCCCCCCCTCCCCACACAACCCACATTCCCCACACAACCCCCCAGCCTGACCCACTTCGCCAACAGCCCACGCAGAAAACAACACGGGAAACGAATGATGAGCGCCCAGTGGCAGCCGTCAGTCGGCTCTACCCAGGTAGGCAGCCTGTGGTGCAAATGTCCCCGTGTATGTAAAGCGCTTAGAGATTGGTCTCTGACCGAGGATAGGCGCTGTAGAAGTATCCACATCAATCAATCAATCAATCAAACTGATCACCACTCGGAACAGCAACAACAGCAAAAACCCTCTCATTACCGAAATATCCAACGAATTCCCCCCCCCCCCACCCCCTGCCCCGAAAACAACAACAACAACAGCAACAACAACAACAAAAAAACACACAAAAAACCCAAACCACCAAGCATGTTTGTCTACGGGCACTTTAGCGAATCCGAGACGGTTGATATTAGATTTTTTTTTCTTGCCAGTCGGGAGGAATTCCGAAGACACAGTGGTCACTGTGGGATACATCGTCACTGACAGACATAGTCATTCCGGGACGGGCAGGAGTCACTGAGGGGGGGACACACGGTCGGCGTAAACAAGATTAAAGCCATTGCTGCAACCGATTGGAGTGCCCCCACCCCGCCAACCCCTCCCCCGCACCCCCTCAACCCCGCCTCTTGCACTGAATCCAATCACGACGCCGATTCCAACATGGCTGTGAGCAAGGAGGAACAACACGTGTCTTCGTGGTGAAAGGAGCTTGATTGAGACGAGGGCTGCTCTGGCGACAGTTCCGATGCGACTACAAACCTCACAGTTAACCCCCCCCCCACCCCCACTCCCGCCCCCCATCATAGTCATAACCGAATTCTGAATCAGCTGTAACCTAGCCCTGACCTTTGCGAAATGCTAGACGGCTGAATGGTTGTGACAGCCGTGTTAGTGTAGTAGGAGTGACTGAACAGACTGGAAGAAGCCGCTGGCCTTAATCACCATCATCTTCTTCTTCTTCTTGTTTGTTCGTGGGCTGCGACTTTCACTTTCACTCGTATACACCAGCGGGCTTTTACGTGCATGACCCTTTTTAACCCCCCCCCACCCCCCCGATGTTGACATTCATACTCCGTTTTGGGGAGGTTGGGGGCGGGTACATGCTGGGTGTGTTCTTGTTTCCATAACCCACTGAACGCGGAGATGGATCACGGTATCTTTAACGTGCGTATTTGATTTTCTGTATGCGTATACACACAAAGGGGGTTCAGGCACAACTGCAGATCTGTTGACCTGGGAGATCGGACAAATATTCACCCTTAACTCACCAGGCGCCGTGGCAGGGATTCGAACCGGGGACCAGCCCTAATCATAATCATTGCTTCGAGTTGGTACTCAGCAGGGTAACCTGGGTTCATGACCAGTCCTACGTGCTTCTGCTATGGTCCACACAAACACAGTTGACCACCATCCTGTTGTGATGCAAACACCAGCTCCTGACTTCACCAGCATTCTCTTACGAAGAGGGTGTCTGTCCCCAAAACGTCAGTTTCTGCTATCTCTTTGGGTCCGTCGCCGGTCCATCTTGTCAAATCAACACCACAACCCAACGGTCATTAATTTTTTTTCAAAAATAGTTACATTGATAAAATCATGCATGCGTGTCTTTAAACATGGGTCAGTAAGTTTTGTCAAAATAGTAGCATAGATAAAAAAAAATCATGCATGCGTGTCTTTAAACGTGTCTTTCTGATAGAAATAAAGAAACAAGAGAAACAAACAAGAAAACAAACTAACAAACACAAACAAACTAAACCTTTCTGAGTTATGAATTCCAAGTGTATCTCCAAGAGTAAAGTGATACAGTGTTATTCTTAAACACTAGACAGCAAATTATGATGAACATGTAGTAAGGTAAGTTTTGTTTTCATCAGCAGCATCACAATCATAATCTATCATTAAAAGTTAAAAAAAAATAATAAAAAAAAAACAAGAGAGGCAAGGCCTTCAAGACTCACTTGTGATAAATTAAGTCCCCTAGCATTAATTACAGAGTAATTTCCCTTTTTTACTATCTGCACCAAAACGTTTGCAAAATAAATAAAAATTCCATGCTTAGCAAAAGAAGTTCCTGTTTGAACAAAAAATGATAATAATGACTCCTCTTGTTGTTGTGTCAGAATAAGAGGTCAAAGTGCCAAGTTTAGAGAATACAAAAAAATATAAATATAACAGTAAATGCAGTTTGCATATAATTAGGCTTCTTTTATTATTTTTTTGTGCCCATCCCAGAGGTGCAATATTGTTTTAAACAAGATGACTGGAAAGAACTGATTTTTTCCTATTTTATGCCAAATTTGGTGTCAACTGACAAAGTATTTGCAGAGAAAATGTCAATGTTAAAGTTTACCACGGACACACAGACACACACACACACACACACACACACACACACACACACACACACAGACAACCGAACACCGGGTTAAAACATAGACTCACTTTGTTTACACAAGTGAGTCAACAAACAAACAATAGCTTTCCGGTTTAAAAGAACACAGTGGAGTTCCAGACTCGAAAGTAACGTCGAAGTTTGACACACACCCATCACGACCCTTAACATACAGAGATGCTGGCAGGATGGTCAAGTGACTCAACACGATCCTGCTGCTGCAGAAACAAGCCTTCAATTTAACTCTCTCCATACGAACGGCGAAAGAGACGATGTTAACAGCGTTTCACCCCAATTACCATCATCAAAATATTGCAAGTGGAAGGCTCTTATACTGAAGAGGTGAATGTTGACAAAGAATACCACAATTCTGACGACGGAAGCTAAAGGTTGGGTCATTCAGACACCCACTGGACATCCGAGGGGTCTGTGTAGAGGAGAAGAGAGGACTGGCCGTACCGAGTGAGTTAAGGGGCCAAATCAATTTTGAACCAGAACATGTCTCTACCACCAGAAACCCAGTGCAAAAGGCATCTGGCTTGGTATTAGACATCTGAAAAATGTTAGTGTATAAAACTGCCCCTGTACTTAAAATCTATCATAGAATTATACAGATGTCAAGGGATTTTGAATATATCACTGACAATGTTCATATTCAAGATGTGATCCGCTCGTTTACCATTCATCATCGTTTTCTATTTCACGTTTGTGTGTGGGGATTGGTGAGGGTGGCGGTGGGGGGGTGGAGGTGTCTGTGTGTATGTGTGAATAAGTATGTGTGAATAAGTGTGTGTGTGTGTGTGTCTGTGTGTCGGGGGGAAGGAGGTGTGTGTCTGTGTCAGTAGGTCTGTGTGCATGTGTGTATGTGTGTATGCGTAAGTGTGTGTTCGTATGTGTGTACATGTTGTTGTCTTCAGTTTAACGTCTTTCCACTTGAAGTGATATTAAACGAAAAAAAAAAAAAACCCACAACAAACAAGCAAAAAAAACAACCAACCAAACAAACAAAAAACCAAACAAACGAAAAAAACCAAAACAACAACAACAACAACAAAAAAACAAAAAAAACGTGGGAGTAGGGGTAGTGGGAGGGGGAGGGGTAAAAGTGTGTGTATGTGTGGAGAGTGAATAGGGAGAGACAAGGCTAGGGAAAATGGAAACGTTATAAACGCCAACATCAAACAACTATTACAACTATAACAAATGTCCTATAGGACTACGCAGCAAACCTTCTGCAACAACAAATAACATATTGGAATTGTTAATAACACATTCAAAAGAACTTTTGGTGAAGTGTGTACATGTGTGTGTGTGAGAGTGTGCGTGCGTGCGTGCGTGCGTGCGTGCGTGTGTGTGTGTGCGTGCGTGTGTGTGTGTGTGTGTGTTCGTGATTGTTAGTGTGTGTGTGTGTGTTTGTGTGTTGTGTGTATGTGCGTGTGCGTGTGCTCGTGCGTGCCCGCTCGCGATTATGTTTATGCCCGCTTGCGCGTACGTAATTCACGTGTATCTGAGCAGCCTGCAAGACGCTTTCCAGCCAAAGTCAATAAAACAAATGAAGTAGACTAACGGGGCCCAAAAGTGTCCCAGTCTAGACTTGACGCCAGTAACAGTGGTCAAAACGAAGGAAGACTTTCCGCCGGTACGGTTCCCAGTGGTAAGATTACTTTGATCCTGTCCAGTATTTCACCAGGATGGTATATTAGATTTAGGGGGCTGGACAAATCACTATGGTGAACCGCCTTGACAGTTCTGTTATCAGTTTTACACCACCGTGTTGAAAGTAGCTGGTGTCAGCGTGTTGGTAACGTGTTGGTGGGCGCAGTCTGTAAGTTGATTTCAGTGTCTTTGAACGGAAGGAAACGAAGACGGTTTGTGAAATATTTAGAAGCCAGTTCAGTGCCAGAGAATTTTGTAAAAAAAAAAAAAAAAGGGGGGGCGGGGGGAGGGGGGCTCTCCCCTTGCCAAGGAATTTTGAGGATTCGGGGGTAATAAAATCACAAAACATTCCAGCACAGAAGATATGGGTGATACAGAAAGAAAGTAAACGTTTTTGTGAAGGAACATGGGTGTAGATTCTGCTTCTGGGCTTTTTTACCCAATTAGGTTGATTCCAGGTTGATTCTAGGTAACTGTTCAGGCATGTAAAGTCAATAATTTTTGTGCAACAAAAAAGTCTACTTCCACCACTACATAATAACATCCATAAAGAAAAGAAACAAAATACAGCTAGAAATAGCATGCCTATTGTCAGATTATACCTGTAGAAGAAATTAAAACAGGCTATAAAAGTTTATAAAAACAAATCACAGCTCTGCGGACATGTAAGTAAAATCACTGTCCCAACAATGACAAAGGTGGGTAAAGTCAACGAAGAAGGTCAATCACGGAGTATGGCTGCCTACATGGCGGGGTAAAAACGGTCATACACGTAAAAGCCCACACGTGTCAATCACCGTCTCAGAAACTGAGCTGGCAAGCTTTTTGACAGCTAAAAGCATTCGGTAATGATCTGTGAAGTTCTTTGATGGCATTCACTCCTTTCAAGTTGACTGTGGGCCGATTAAAAGTGTCTGCTGTGCATCCGGCTTGCCACCGCTTTAAACAAAGTCAACCATCTGAGTCAGCGGGAAAAAAAAAAACCGTGAAAAACAAAAAGCACATGTTTCACGTCCAGTGCAGGCGCCACCACCTTGTGTTTCGTGAAAATCGTGGAGCATTGGCGGCTGTCATCCACATCACTTCTTCCCCTCCTTCCTACCTTCGTTTTCAAACCAATCACCAGACAAGAGAGAGAGCCTTCTCCATCACGAAAGCTGTCCATAACCACAATCAGAGCTTTCAGAACTGTGTAAATCTGCTGACTTGTGACTGTTTGCCTTACTGGACACAGTTTTCAACGTATTTTTGTTTATTTCACATGATGCAACCCCCTTTTCCACGCGTGTATCACGTGGTCAGTTAACAAATTGTTATTGAGTTTAGGCGTCTTCTACCGGGTGAATGTTCATTTAAATAGTTTTGTTTTGTTTTTTAATCCAGACACATCAAACTAACTGTTCAGAGTCTGTTTATGTGGATTGAACCAAACTCCAATGAAGGAAAAATCGGAACATATGCAGGACATCAGTGGACGTCTTATAGGCACTCTACTTGTAGGTATATTGTGTGTGTGAAGTGTCGAGTGGATTTTTTTTTTTAATCTGTTTTTCTGTCTTTTTAACACCCATTCTGTAACTGTCTGTCTAGCAGGTTCTCTCTTTTCTCATTTTCTCTCTCTCTCTCTCGACCATCTTTAAACCAACTCTTCTTCCCTTCTGTCTCCATCCAACCCCCTCTCTTTTTCTTCCCGTGTGTGTGTGTGTGTACTTGTGTGTGTGCTTGTGTGCATTTGTATGTTTTCTAGTATGTGTGTGTGTGTGTGCGCGCGCGAGCGCGTCCCCTTTATCTCTCTGTGTGAAGCCATTCGACGCAGTGGAAATTACTCACATTATCATCCATTTAATACAGCGGTGAAGAGAAAGAGAAATCTATTTACACTCTCAGGGTATGTCTGTGGCATTTCTTCAAATCGGATGATGGGTTCTTCCCAGTCATGATACGATTCATCGCACCAGTGATTCATGTCAGAGAAAACGTTTCGTGAGGCACGTGGCTAATTAGAATTGTCCATGTGCGTACGTATGTGTGCGTGTGCGTGCGTGCGTGCGTGTGTGGTTGAATGCCCATATTCTTAGATGTAAGAACACAGTTTCTAAGTCATTCAAAAAGCAGATAAAAACCAATAATCACCACGATTTGTCCATCAATGACTCCTCATGAGAGAAATCACTGAATCACATTTTGCAGCTGATAAGGGAAAAAGATCGTTCGTTTATTTATTTATAGTCTGTTCATCTAAGATGATGATATTAGACTGAAAATAAATGATATTATTATCATTTGGATTATTATCATTTCTGTCATAATGATGATTGTTATTATTAATTAGAAATCGACATTTCTGTATATTCGAATGAAAAGGGGGGCGGTTGAGGTAGAGGGGAGGGAGTGTGGTGGGGGTGGGGGCAAGGGGCAGGGGACTAAGAAAGGAAGAGACAGACAGACAGACAGACAGACAGAGAGAGAGAGAGAACAGAATAAGGGAAAAAGAGATATGAGACGGGGCATGTTTTTTTTGTTTTTTTTTAAATCATTATATCTATCTTCTTGTTTCGATTTTATTGCAAAAAAAGGTTCTTATTGCAGACGATGATATCTAGGGGCACCTATGACTGACAACGTTAACTCTCTCCAAACGAACAGCGAAAGAGACGACGTAAACAGCGTTTCACCCCAATTACAACCATCAAAATATTACAAGCGGAAGGCTCTTACACTGAAGAGGTGAATGTTGACAAAGAATACCACAATTCTGACGACGGAAGCTACAGGTTGGGTCATAGAGACACCCACTGGACATCCGAGGGGTCTGTGTAGAGGAGAAGAGAGGACTGGCCGTACTGAGGGAGTTAATGAGCATGGTGGTGATGATACGCACCACTTTGTGCAAGAAGATCATCTGATTCTAGTTTGGGCAATTATGGTGGTGATGATGATGATGTTGATGATGACTTCAGTGCTCTCGTCAGGAAAACATTGACTGGTTATGCCCCCCACCTTCCATTGTCAGTAAATTTCATATCAACGAAAATCGACACGTCCATCAGATTATGCAACCCCCGTCCGAGAACTGATCTGTTTAAATCTAGTCTGTCATACTCAGGTGGGTTTATTGTGGAATAATATATCAGCCATTTTCAATGTCCAAACTCGTCTTAATGGATCCAAAAAAAAAATGTACCATTCAGAACTCATGAAAGAATTTGAAAATACGATGTCTTAACCTTTCCCACTCTCATACTCTGTGTATCTGCCTATGTGCCTCTGTGTCTGTCTGTCTGTCCATTTCTCTCTCTCCCTCTCTCTCTCTCTTCTTTCTCTCTTTCTTTCTGATCTGAGGATTATTTGTGCATGTATTTATGTGTTTATCTTTTTAAAAAAATCATTTCATTTTAGTGACATAATTTGAAATTCATTCATGTAATGTTATGCCTTTGTATTGAGTATTTATTTTCCCTTTTCATGAGGGCAGGATGAAAACAAGCCATTTGTGCTTATTCCTTTTTTCCCTCAATATAAAAAGGTTCGTTCTCTCTCCCCCCCCCCCCCCCCCCCACCACACACACCCGCTCCCTTTCTCTCTCTCCTCCCTCTCTCTTTCTCTCTCTCTCTCTCTCTCTCTCTCTCTCTCCCTCCCTTCCTCTCTCTTTCTCCCTCCCTCCCCTCCCTCTCTCTTTCTCTCTCTCCCTCTCTCTCTCTCTCCTCCCTCTTTTTCTCTCTGTCCTTCCCTCTCTCTCTGTCCCTCTTCCTCTCTCCCTCCCTCCCTCTCTCTCCCTCTCTCTTTCTCCCTCCCTCACCCCCCTCTCTCTTTCTCTCTCTGTCCCTCTCTCTCTCTCTCTGTCCCTCCCTGTCCCTCCCTCTCTCTATCTCTCCCTCCCCTCCCTCCCTCTTTTTCTCTCGTGGCAGACCAGCCAAGCGGCACAACGTCAACACCAATATAGCAGCCATTCCTGAACAGTGCACACACACCTGACTCAGTACTGACTCGTAATTAGCACTGTGGCCAGAGGACAAGATCCGAGAGAGACCACCATCCAGGTAAAAGACCAGAGGGGTATGATAGGAAATCAATACGTGCACCAGGTGACACGTGGGACTGGAACTGACGCCAGGTAACCCTCTTGCACTAAAAAAATTAGAGAAACTCTTGTTAGTGTTCAGTTTTGGCTGGAGTACGTGCGAGAGGGTTGATGTCCCGTCTCACACACACACACACTGGTGATTGTAGACAATTTGTTAAAGTATTGATTTTATATTTCAATATTGTTGTTTAAAAGGAAGGATATGGGTGAATAGTAAGTTTTCAGGAATCCGGGGTAGATGGAGCGTGAAATCAAAGGTGAATGTTTGAAATAAATAGCAGTACAATTATAGAACATTGCTCAATGGACGTCGTCAAAGTCGTTCGCTCAACACGGGGTCCAGAAGTGACCTACCAATGATCGATTCGACACCACACCGTATGCGAGATTCGCTCATTGTCGCCAGAGGACAGGAGCCGAGAGAGACCGCCACCCAGGTAAAAGACCAGAGGGGTATGATAGGAAATCAATACGTGCACCAGGTGACACGTGGGATTGGAACTGATGCCAGGTGAACAGCGCAGGCAGTTTCTTTCACTGACGTCCGTTCTTCTTTGTCATTGTCCTGCTCACAACCTGATGCTGTTACAGTCAGAAAGAGAGGGCTAGGAATCCGCAGTTTAGGTGTGTGTTACAGGGGTGTGAATCCACCTGGAGATGGAAGCAACGATATTCAGTGACAGTGTATTCAAAAGAGGCGTGTGCCTTTTAGAGCCGAGAATGCAGTTTATTTATCAAGCAGGAATTTACGGTAGTCTTGTCAAACTCCAGACTGCCTAAAAAATGGACGAGAGTTTTCAGCCGGAATCCATTCCTTGGTTTTTGGGGCTGTTCTGTTCGATGATTTGATATCATCCACAAGTGTTTAGTTTGTTTCATCTGATTTCATATCTGGGAAACTGTGTGTGTGTGTGTGTGTGTGTGTGTGTGTGTGTGTGTGTGTGTGTGTGTGTGTGTGAGTGTGTGTGTGTGTGTGTGTGTGTGTGTGTGTGTGTGTGTGTGTGTGTGTGAGCGTGCGTGTGTATGTGTGTGTGTGTGAGCGTGTGTGTGTGTGTGTGTGTGTGTGTGAGCGTGTGTGTGTGTGTGTGAGCGTGTGTGTGTGTCTGTGTGTGTACGTGTGTGTGTGTGTACGTGTGTGTGTGTACGTGTGTGTGCCTGTGTCTGTGTGTGTGTGTGTGTGTGTGTGTACGTGTGTGTGTGTCTGTGTGTGTGTGAGCGTGTGTGTGTGTGTGTGTGTGTGTGTGTGTGTGTGTGTGACAGGAGAGTGAAACCACGTGCACGTAGTAAACAGGGATATTGTCAGGCAGTAAAAGGGATGAAAGACGTGTCTTTCAAAGGAGTAAAAACAAAATGTACATATATACGAGTATTATGGGTGGTGAAAATAGAATCTAGAAGCTTAGTAGGGTAGACAGGGAATGAGTGCTGGCACAAGAAAACATCAATAATTTGCTATCATGAAACCCCTAGCTCTCTTGAACAGGCATCTTGGCTTGAAATCTGAACAACAAGACAGATGCACAATTTATTTCAGAACCGCGCATGGAATAAAAGGATAGAAGCAGATCAGTGAACTGATAAATAACCTGAGAACAAAACAATGACAACAACAACAACACACACACACACGCACGCACGCACGCCAAACACACGCACGCACAAACACACACACACAAAGGGAGACACACACACACACACACACACACACACACACACACACACACACACACACACACACACACGTAGAGTATACACATACATCCAGCAATAAACACCATATTTTCTGAGAACACAGAAACGCTTAAGAAGAAAAACAAACAACACCAAAACAACAACAGAAACTACGAAAGTAAATAAAATAAGAACTGAAAGAAAAATCAAAAGAAAAGACAGGTAAAAAAAACAAAACAAAAAAACAACCAACGCTAAAAGAATTAAGAAGGGGAGAAACAAGACAAAAGAAAGAAACAAAGAAAGAAAGAGCAAAACAAGATGTGAACAGAAATCAAATAAGGATTAACAGAAAGAAAGGGGGAAAAGAAAGAGGTACATGACAACAGCCGGACATTTAAGAAAAGTAAGCTGCTTCTTCTTCTTCTGCGTTCACTCGTATGCACACGAGTGGGCTTTTACGTGTATGACCGTTTTTACCCCCGCCATGTAGGCAGCCATACTCCGTTTTCGGGGGTGTGCATGCTGGGTATGTTCTTGTTTCCATAACCCACCGAACGCTGACATGGATTACAGGATCTTTAACGTGCGTATTTGATCTTCTGCTTGCATATACACACGGAGGGGGTTCAGGCACTAGCAGGTCTGCACATATGTTGAACTGGGAGATCGTGAAAATCTCCACCCTTTACTCACCAGGCGCCGTCATCGTGATTCGAACCCGGGACCCTCAGATTGACAGTCCAACGATTTAACCACTCGGCTATTGCGCCCGTCAAGAAAAGTAAGCGATAAAGGGGAGGGACTGGCTCCGCGACTAAGCCATTATTGCCGTTAGTAGGGGGCTTAGTAGGTGGTGTCCTAAGTACGTTCAATCAGAACAGGCACCACTGAACACCACCAAAGTGACTCAGCAGCAGTGCAGGGTCTCCTCTGGTGTGTGGCCTCCTGGCGACCTAACATCGATGGCCTCCTGGCGACTGCTGACGCTGGGACTGCGACGGACGAACCCGGGTGTGGCCGTGTAATGGGGGGGAATCTAAATGAGCGGCGTGGGAGTAATGCCACTGAAACGGTGCAGATGATGGGGCAGCAACAACAACAACAAAAAAAAGAAGCAAAAAACAAAACAAACAAACAAAAAAAAGCGATAAAGAGGTACCGCATCTCCCGCAAAACACTGACAGATAGAATAAAGAGAGAGAAAAAGGGAAAGGGAAAAAAGGAAAGAAGAAGGGAAATAAAATATAAGTTCCGAAAAGAGAGAGAGA
>NC_134902.1:28722224-28732224 GCF_041734735.1 Babylonia areolata | reverse complement strand
ATATTCGTTAAAAGCTGTTGCTGACTTTTACATTTATGTTCCCCATGTTGTTTACTTGTCTATGTTGTGATAATGCACCTGACCAAATTTCTCCAGTTGGAGATAATAAAGTTATTCTTATTCTTATCTCCTTGAAGAGCTGAATTCTCAGTCCCCGCAAACACACTGAAAAAAAAACTATACCGATACCCACGAGGACTTTCAGATAAATCATTCGTGTTTTTTCTTGTGTGTGTGTGTGTGTGTGTGTGTGTGTGTGTGTGTGTGTGTGTGTGTGTGTGTGTGTGTGTGTGTGTGTGTGTGTGTGTGTGTGTGTGTGTGTGTGTGTGTGTGTGTGTGTGTGTGTGTGTGTGTGTGTTCTTTTCACAACCGTGCTTGAGGAAGAACGTTTTATGAGGACAATAAAGAAATATGATAACACCGAATAAAGAAATATGATAACACAGAATACTATTAAAACCGCATCAGCGACAACCACAGACTAGTCTGTCATTTCAACACCATCTCTCTCTCTCTCTCTCTCTCTCTCTCTCTCTCTCTCTCTCTCACTAAAGACAAACATCTGTATGATGGAGGCCGCTCCACTTACATAGAAAGTCCAATGCATGCATAGTCATTAGCAGCCGTTGGTTCCTAATTGCACTTTAACAGGCTGTCTCCAATGGGAAACAAAATAAAAGAACAAATATAACATTCTATGCAAGTGGATTTTTAAAAAAAACACACAAAACAAACACATAAAGCACTGATTAAATGACCGATTTCAATTATCAAAAAAAAAAAAAAAAAAAAAAAAAGCAAAAATCCCGAGACACCCATGTCATGATCATAACTGGGTTAGCTGGCCATAACGAAGAGAAAGTGGTACAGAAACATGCTAACATCGAGCAACGCCTGAAAACGGAGTACAGCTGCCCACACGGGGATGGGGGGTGTGAGTGTGTTTGTGTGTGTGTGGGTGTGGGGGGGGGGGGGGGGGGGGGGTGAAAAACGGTCATGCACGGAAACCCCACACACATGCACAGGACTGAACGTTGGAGTTGCAGCCCCCACCGGTGACAGAAGAAGAAGAAGATGATGATGAGCACTGAGCTAATAAGTTGTTGGTGGTGTTGTTTTTTGACTTAGTTGTGTAAACAAAGTGAGTCTATGTTTTAACCCGGTGTTCGGTTGTCTGTGTGTGTGTGTGTGTGTGTGTGTGTGTGTGTGTGTGTGTGTGTGTGTGTGTCCGTGTGTCTGTGTGTCCGTGTGTCTGTGTGTCTGTGTGTCCGTGGTAAACTTTAACATTGCCATTTTCTCTGCAAATACTTTGTCAGTTGACACCAAATTTGGCATAAAAATAGGAAAAATTCAGTTCTTTCCAGTCATCTTGTTTAAAACAATATTGCACCTCTGGGATGGGCACACAAAAATAAAAAATGAAGCCTAATTATATGCAAACTACATTTACTGTTATATTTATATTTTTTGTATTCTCTAAACTTGGCACTTTGACCTCTTATTCTGACACAACAACAAGAGGATCATTATTATCATTTTTTGTTCAAACAGGAACTTTTTTTTGCTAAGCATGGAATTTTTATTTTTTTGCAAATGTTTTGGTGCAGATAGTAAAAAAGGGAAATTACTCTGTAATTAATGCTAGGGGACTTAATTTATCACAAGTGTGTCTTGAAGGCCTTGCCTCTTGTTTTTTTGTGTTTTTTTTCAGACAAGTTCGCAATCCGTCTGTGTTAGTTTGATTACGGTTATGTTACAGGCCAGCTCAAATCCACACGATAACACTGCTGAAGTGAAAAAAAAAACCACCACAAAAATAACAACAAAAACACAGTAACTTCGAACATTCAAGAAAATGAAACGACCAAAACGTAAACAAATAATCAAAAAAGGTATAAAAAAAAAAAAAAAGAGGGGAGGGGGCCTTGGGGGTGGAGGGGTGGGGGTGGTGGGGGGGGGGTAAGGTAAGGTAATAGCAGGAAAAAAACACACAACAAAAACAAACAAAAACAGGATGTTGTGAAGCCCAGACAGGAACAAACCAATAGGGAGGCGTTTGAACTTAAACGTAGAAAAGAGCTGATTGAATGAAGAAAACAAAAATAAAACCAAGGGGGGAGGAGAAAAAACAACAACAAACAAACAAACAAACCAGACACAACAAGCCGACTGACACAAACCAAGAAACGCAAATCACAGAACTGCCACAGAGAGAGAGAGAGAGAGAGAGAGAGACAGAGAGGAAGGGAGAGAAGGAGAGAGAGAGGGAGAGAAAGAGGGAGAGAGAGGGAGAGAGAGAGGGGGGGAGGGAGAGAGAGAGGGGGGGAGGTAGAGATGGAGAGAAAGGGAGGAAGAGAGGGAGGGAGAGAGGGAGAGAGAGAGGGAGAGAGGGAGAGAGAGAGGGGAGGGAGAGAGAGAGAGGAAGAGAGAGAGAGAGAGGGAGGGAGATAGAGAGGGGAGGAGGTAGACGGGGAGAGAGAGAGAGGGAGGGAGGGAGAGAGCGAGAGAGAGAGAGGGCGGGGGAGAGTGAGAGGGAGAGGGAGGGAGGGAGAGAGAGGGGGAGGGAGGGAGAGAGCGAGAGAGAAGGAGGGAGAGAGAGAGGGAGGAGGTAGAGAGGGAGAGAGAAGGAGGGAGAGAGAGAGAGAGAGAGAGAGAGGGAGAGAGAGAGGGAGGGAGAGAGAGAGAGAGGGGGGAGGGAGAGAGGGAGAGAGAGAGAGGGGGGAGGTAGAGAGGGAGAGAGGGAGGAAGAGAGGGAGAGAAAGAGGGAGAGAGAGAGAGGGGGGGAGGGAGAGAGGGAGAGAGAGAGAGGGGGGGGAGGGAGAGAGGGAGAGAGAGAGAGGGGGGAGGTAGAGAGGGGGAGAGGGAGAGAAAGAGGGAGAGAGAGGGAGAGAGAACAAACCAACAACAACAACAACTACTTTTCGTTCTCACCTTCATCAACCTGTCAGCTGCGTTGAAGACAACTCTTCATTAAACAAGCCAGCAAACGAACAAACAAACTAGCAAACAAGAAGTAAAACTTCACGTCCACGAACCTACAAACCGCTTTGATAACGACTGTTCCTAACGTCCTTTCTCGATTTGTCAGTTTCACCCCCGAAAACGGAGTATGGCTGTCTAAATGGCGGGGTAAAAACGGTCATACACGTATAAAAGTCCACTCGTGTACATACGAGTGAACGTGGGAGTTGCAGCCCACGAACGAAGAAGAAGAATCACAGTTTCACTTTGAGTTTCAGGACTCAAGAGGCTTCAAAGTGTGGTAACTGATCATACACACGACACATCCCTTTAAATTTAAAAAAGAGAGAGATATATATATAGAGAGAGAGAGAGAGACAGAGAGAGACAGAGAGAGAGAGCAGATGCCTGAACTACCTACGCATAGACCCAACACGCTAGGCTCTGATCACATCTTACCAAATGCTCCAAGAGAGAAAAAAAAACAAAACCCTAAAGAGATTAAAAAGAAAAAAAAAAGAAGAAGCTGTATTTGAGGCATGTTGACATTACAGGTACAACAGCTTTCATGTTCAGTTTCTGCAGAAACACCAAGAACCCGGGCAGTGGTTATGATAATAATAATAATAATGGATACTTATATAGCACACTATCCAGAAATCTGCTCCAGGTGCTTTACAAAAACGCTTTTGTTAACATAAAACATTATATCTATGTTACATACACACACCAAAATGTGACTACACACACACACACACACACACACACACACACACACACACACACACACACACACACACACACACACTGCATACACACATTTTAACATACATGTGTATCTAACAGCTACCCTAACACATACGCACACATAGGCAGGCACAAACTTACATAAACACACGCACACACAATACACATTCATTCATATACATGCATGTAGTTATGTACACACACATATAGTCAAGCACAGCTAACGCAAAGGAAGTGGTTATGAAAGCACTGCGGTCAGATCCCCCCCCCACCCCCTTACCTTCCCTTCCCTCCCTCCCTCAGCCCCTATCCCTTTTTCCTGCCCCACGTCTCCCTTTACCTCGTCATCCGGCCTCCCACTTACTTTTCCCTTCCTTATAGGGGATTTCCTCAAGGTCCAGTCTTCGGAGCTGCCCTGTTTGAGAGAGTGAGGGGGAGAGTGAGGGGGAGAGTGAGGGGGAGAGAGTGAGGGGGGAGGGGGGAGAGTGAGGGGGGAGAGAGTGAGGGGGGAGAGAGTGAGGGGGAGAGTGAGGGGGAGAGAGTGAGGGGGGAGAGTGAGGGGGAGAGAGTGAGGGGGAGAGAGTGAGGGGGAGAGTGAGGGAGAGAGTGAGGGAGAGAGGAGAGAGTGAGGTGGAGAGTGAGGGAGAGAGTGAGGGGGAGAGAGGGGGAGAGTGAGGGGGAGATAGTGAGGGAGAGAGAGTGAGGGAGAGAGTGAGGGAAAGAGTGAGGGAGAGAGTGAGGGGGAGAGTGAGGGAGGGGAGAGTGAGGGAGAGAGGAGAGAGTGAGGGAGAGAGTGAGGGAGAGAGGAGAGAGTGAGAGAGAGAGAGTGAGGGGGAGAGTGAGGGAGAGAGTGAGGGGGAGAGTGAGGGGGAGAGAGGGGGAGAGTGAGGGGGAGAGAGTGAGGGAGAGAGTGAGGGAGAGAGTGAGGAGAGAGTGAGGGAGGAGAGAGTGAGGGAGAGAGTGAGGGAGAGAGTGAGGGGGAGAGTGAGGGAGAGAGTGAGGGAGAGAGTGAGGAGAGAGTGAGAGAGAGTGAGGGAGAGAGTGAGGGGGAGAGAGGGGGAGAGTGAGGGAGAGAGTGATGGGGAGAGTGAGGGGGAGAGAGTGAGAGAGAGTGAGGGGGAGAGTGAGGGGGAGAGAGGGGGAGAGTGAGGGAGAGAGTGAGGGGGAGAGTGAGGGAGAGAGGGGGAGAGTGAGGGGGAGAGGGGGAGAGTGAGGGAGAGAGTGAGAGAGAGTGAGGGGGAGAGTGAGGGGGAGAGAGGGAGAGAGTGAGGGGGTGAGTGAGGGGGAGAGTGAGGGGGAGAGTGAGGGAGAAAGTGAGGGAGTGAGTGAGGGGGAGAGTGAGGGAGAGTGAGGGGGGAGACAGTGAGGGGGAGAGTGAGGGAGAGAGTGAGGGGGAGAGAGGGGGAGAGTGAGGGAGAGAGTGAGGGAGAGAGTGAGGGGGAGAGTGAGGGGGAGAGAGTGAGGGAGAGAGTGAGGGGGTGAGTGAGGGGGAGAGAGGGGGAGAGTGAGGGGAGAGAGTGAGGGAGAGAGTGAGGGGGAGAGTGAGGGAGAGAGTGAGGGGGTGAGTGAGGGGGAGAGAGGGGGAGAGTGAGGGGGAGAGAGTGAGGGAGAGAGTGAGGTGGAGAGTGAGGGAGAGAGTGAGGGAGAGAGGGGGAGAGTGAGGGAGAGAGTGAGGGAGAGAGTGAGGGGGTGAGTGAGGGGGAGAGAGGGGGAGAGTGAGGGAGAGAGTGAGGGGGAGAGTGAGGGGGAGAGTGAGGGGGAGAGAGTGAGTGAGAGAGAGTGAGTGGGAGAGTGAGGGGGAGAGTGAGGGAGAGAGTGAGGGAGAGAGTGAGGGAGAGTGAGGGAGAGTGAGGGAGAGTGAGGGAGAGAGTGAGGGGGAGTGAGGGAGAGAGTGAGGGAGAGTGAGGGAGAGAGTGAGGGGGAGAGTGAGGGGGAGAGAGTGCGGGGGAGAGTGAGGGAGAGAGAGAGGGGGAGAGTGAGGGAGAGAGTGAGGGGGTGAGTGAGGGAGAGAGTGAGGGGGAGAGTGAGGGAGAGAGTGAGGGAGAGAGTGAGGGAGAGAGTGAGGGGGAGAGTGAGGGAGAGAGTGAGGGGGTGAGTGAGGGGGAGAGAGGGGGAGAGTGAGGGGGAGAGAGTGAGGGAGAGAGTGAGGGGGAGAGTGAGGGGGAGAGTGAGGGAGAGAGTGAGGGGGAGAGTGCTGGGGAGAGTGATGGGGAGAGTGAGGGGGAGAGAGTGAGGGGGAGAGTGAGGGGGAGAGTGAGGGAGAGAGTGAGGGAGAGAGTGAGGGGAAGAGTGGGGAGAGTGAGGGAGAGTGAGGGACAGACTGAGGGGGAGAGTGAGGGGGATACTTAGGGGGAGAGTGAGGGAGAGAGTGAGGGGGGAGAGTGAGGGAGAGAGTGAGGGAGAGAGTGAGGGGGAGAGTGAGGGGGTAGACTGGGAATGAAAGATAGAATGAGCTCAGAGAGAGAGAGAGAGAGAGAGAGAGAGAGAGAGAGAAAGAGAGAGAGAGAGAGAGAATGAATGAATGAATAATTTTTATTTTCTGAGGGAGAGAGAGTCAAAGTCAAAGTCAAAAATGTTTTGTCAGACTTCTGGCCCATAACAATAGGAGAACACGGTTTCACGAAAAAAAACATCATGCATTATTTGAAATATTATTGAGACATTCTCTTGTGCGGCTAAGTGCTCTATATATAAACAAAGAATTTTTTTTTTTTTTATAATATCAACGTTTTCACAGGCTAGAATCAAAGAAAGCTTGAAGAATGACGGATATCTGTAATACTTCACTGGTATCAAATCTTCTCTCAATGATCCTTATATTTGTGACACACAAAAAAGAAAATGCACTTCATTTTCAATTACATTACGGCAGAAAGGGCAATATCTATCATCATTATCTAAAAGGGGAGATGAGAGAGAGAGACAGACAGACAGACAGACAGACAGAGACAGAGAGATAGATCAACAGATATACAGACACACACACACACACACACACACACACACACACACACACACAGAGAAACAGACAGACGGACGGACAGACACAGACTGATAGACAGAGCAACACACATACAGAGAGAGAGAGTGAGAGAGAGAGACGGACAGACACAGAGAGATATAGCAACAGACATACAGAGAGAGAGAGAGAGAGAGAGAGTTCACGCGATCCGCCAAATAACGAATTCTCGCGAGAAATACGATGATATTTGACATTTGGAGCAATGCAGTATCAACACACATATTGAAGGTCATGTGCTTAGTGCTACCCCCCCCCCCCCCCTCTCTCTCTCTCTCTCTCTTTCTCTCTCACTCCCGGAAGCATGTGCACACACTCTCATATACACACAAACACACGCACACGCACGATTGTTTCTGCAAGTATTAGACAAACGTCTGATGGACAGAAAGATAGAAAGAAGTAATACTATCTCCCAGTACGCCCAGGTAAAAAGCGCTTTGTTATGAACGAGTTTCCTGTTCAGAGGAAGAATATCAATGATGATTCATGTGTGTGTGTGTGTGTGTGTGTGTGTGTGTGTGTGTGTGTGTGAGTGTGAGAGACAGAGAGAGAAAGAGAGAGTGCTTGTTACAAGCACTCGCAGACACACATGCACACGCACACACACACATACACACACACACGCACGCACGCACACAGATACACACAAAGAGCGAGAGAGAAACACACACACACATACACACACACACTTGCACAGAGAGATGGGTGAGAAAAAGAGAGAGAGGGGGAGGGAGGGAGAGATCAAGAGAGAGAGAGAGAGGGAGAGAAAGAGAAACTAAGAGAAAAACGCACACACTCGCACAGAGAGAGACAGAAAGAGAGAGAGAGGAGGGGAGGGGAGAGAGGGAGAGAGAGAGAGACAGAGAGAGAGAGAGAGCGAGGGAGAGAGAGTAACACACACACACACACACACACACACACACACACACACACACACACAAAGAGAGAGAGACAGGGGGAGGGGTGAAGTAAAGAATCACAACAGGACAAACACATGGACATGTTCGCCTACCTTGGGGCGCCACTTGGCCTCAGCGACCACCATGGAGAGCAGTAAGTATCCGACAGCCTTGCAAAACACGATCATCCTTCGGCACACTCCGTGACACGGGTGTGAAAAGTGGAAAGATCGCGGCATCACGCATCACGTCAATAGCATGGTTGGCTTCCTAAAAAGGAATCTAAAAACATCCAATAAAACCACCAAAGCCAACGCCTACCAAACTCTACGTACGCCCGCACCTGGAGTATTGCTTATCAGTCTGGAGCCCTGTACAAAGAAGGCCAAAAGAACAAGATTGAAATGGTGCAAAGAAGAGCAGCACGTTATGTACACAACGACGTACGGGTGGACCAGCAGCGTAACACACATGCTGCAAGAACTAGGATGGGAATCCCTCGAATCACGGTGGAACAGACAAAGGCTGACCCTAATGTATAAAATGGTCTATGGCATTGTAGACATCCCTCCAGACAAATTTCTCAAGAAAGGATCCAGCAAAACAAGATCAAATCATCGACACAAATTTGTCCATCTTAGCTCCTCCTCTGACCCTTATAAATACAGTTTTTTTCCCCATCAACCATCCCCGTCTGGAACTCCCTGCCTGCAACAGCAGCAGAGGCTCCCTCCTTGGTAGCTTTCAAGAGGGAGCTGAACAAGATCACAGTTTAGTCCCTTCTTTTTTTTTTTCTTTTTTTTCCCCTCTGGAGGACGCTGCGATTGACGGTGGGAGGGAGTATGTATACATGTTCTTTCTTATTGTCACCCCCTCCAGTAGGAAGATAGGTCTGCTTAGGTTATGACTAGTTTTGTTTTGTTTTTTTGTTTTTTTATGCCTCTGCGCACACAGGTCATTAATAGTTAGTAATGACGACTGACCTTCCAATTTGAAGATTGAAGATTGAAAAAAAAACACACACACACACAAAACCCAAACCACAAAACTTGGACAACAGGTCTTGAACATCAGTGTCCAAGGCAGCGCTTCTTCTGACCTCACTGCTGTGCACATGACAGACTGACAATGAACAGAACAGCATCTTGCTGCAGCCTACAGGTCAAGGTCATGGTCACCTGATGTCTGGACGTGTGTGTGTGTGTGTGTGCTTGCTTTGAGATTGTCGTCTGAAGTACTCACTCTCTCCCAACCCTCTCTCTCTCTTTCTCAACTGCAACAAAGTCCATTGACACAGTGAAAGAACGTGAAGAACGTGAACCACGTGCTGAGTTCATCCCCCCCCCCCTCCCTTTTTTCTTGTGTGTGTGTGTGTGTGTGTGTGTGTGTGTGTGTCTTGAGTTCGTCTTCTGAATTCCTCTCTCTGTGTCCCTGTCTCACTCTCCCAACAGCAACAAGTCCCCGAACACTGAAATAAACGTGGATCATGTGCTGAGGTCAGCTGCTGATGTTCTGTGTGTGTGTGTGTTGAGATTGTCGTCTGAAGTACTCACTCTCTCCCAACCCTCTCTCTCTCTCTCTCAACTGCAACAAAGTCCATTGACACAGTGAAAGAACGTGAAGAACGTGAACCACGTGCTGAGTTCATCCCCCCCCCTCCCTTTTTTCTTGTGTGTGTGTGTGTGTGTGTGTGTGTGTGTGTGTGGTGTGTGGTGTGTGTGTGTGTGTGTGCGTGTGTGTGTGTGTGTGTGTGTGTGTGTGTGTGTGTGTGTCTTGAGTTCGTCTTCTGAATTCCTCTCTCTGTGTTCATGTCTCACTCTCCCAACAGCAACAAGTCCCCGAAAACTGAAATAAACGTGGATCATGTGCTGAGGTCAGCTTCTGATGTTCTGTGTGTGTGTGTGTGTGTGTGTGTGTGTGTGTGGTGAGAAGTATTCACACACACACACGCGCGCGCGCGCACACACACACACACACGCGCGCACACACAAAAATCCTGAAAAATATCTAAAAGGAGAATCATTTTTAGCATTCATGGAGCACATTATCCCCCATCATCTTGAATAAAGCTTACATTTTTCATATTATTTTACCAAAACTGTCATTTATCAAGATTTATTATTAACATTTGCTGTCTTGTAAGTATACAGTCTTTCCTGAACCTGAAAATACCCTAAATGTTTATGTAGATGCAATAGTTTTTGAGTTTCAGTCATTGTAGTAACGCTACCATCAAAACTGCAGGATCGGACATGCAGAAAATAAGCATTTTCCTCAGAATTTATGACACTGGCATTCAGCCAATAACATTAACTGCCAACTAAAAAAAAGCTGAGGTCTTCTGCTTACTATATAGATCATATATGAAGAG
>NC_134902.1:28714724-28717224 GCF_041734735.1 Babylonia areolata | reverse complement strand
CATCTGCTTGGCAGATGTGGTGTAGCGTATATGGTTTTGTCCGAACGCAGTGACGCCTCCTTGAGCTACTGAAACTGAAACTGAAACTCATACAGTGATTATTTTGTCACGTTCAAGCGATTTTCTATCGTGTTTTCTGGCTAGTTCAATGCTTGTGTGGATTCTTTGCTTGTTTGCTCTAGTTTGTTGAGCTTTTGTCTTATTTGATATTGAACTTCTTTTCCTTTTTTTTTTAATGAGGCGGTTCGCATGAGGATGTCTAAATTCAGTTAGTTTTCCTTCCCTTCCATTCTTTGTCTTCCTTTGATTTATCTTGTGTGTCTTTATTTTCCTGTTTCTGTACGTCTTTTGCTCTCCTTCCATCCGCTGCGGTTTACGTTCGTTTCTTGTTGTTTGTTTGTTTGTTTGGATCTTGTGCTTTGATTTGTCTGTGCTTGAAAGATGGTGTGGATGCGCTGCCAGGGCTGGTCCTACATGCTGAATTCATAGGGCTTTGGTCTCTGTGTGTGTGTGTGTGTGTGTGTGTGAACATGATCTTAGTGCTCTGCGGCAGCGCTAGACCGCCTTGAAATGTGACGTCACAAAACATGTAGCCCAGGAGACACCGGGGACACCGGAAGAGAGAGAGAGAGAGAGAGAGAGAGAGGGGGGGGGGGGGCGAGGGGGGGAGTGGTAGGTGTGTGCCATTTTTGTGGGAAGGGGTTGTTCGCCCAAACCTTATGACGACATGCTGATAGAAATGCCTGATAAATAGCAAGCTCATTTCGACCCCACTTTTTCACTTCTATAAACTAACGTTTCTGTGATGGTGTTCTCATTATTGCCATAACACCATGATTATTTTCACTTG
Source organism: Babylonia areolata (assembly GCF_041734735.1). Classification (NCBI taxonomy): domain Eukaryota; kingdom Metazoa; phylum Mollusca; class Gastropoda; order Neogastropoda; family Buccinidae; genus Babylonia; species Babylonia areolata. The sequence continues at coordinate 28,716,374 of NC_134902.1, read as the reverse complement.
TAAAACAGTACAAACACTAGTTTATCTTTTTAACTGGGGGGTGGATCAGTGCAATGTAGCCTACCAAAGGTGAGACCTGCCTGCCAAAGGTGAGACCTGCCTACCAAAGGTGAGACGAGACCTGCCTACCAAAGGTGAGACGAGACCTTCCTGCCAAAGGTGAGACGAGACCTGCCTACCAAAGGTGAGACCTGCCTGCCAAAGGTGAGACCTGCCTGCCAAGCAATGCAATGTTGTGGGATGTACCCTCGCCCCTTTTTTCTCTTAAACTGGAAACAAATTATTGATTGATGTAAGCTGACATCAGCGATTCACCTTTTTTCCCCTTGAAACTAGAAACAAGTTATTGATTGATGTAAGCTGACATCAGCGATTCACCTTTTTCCCCCTTGAAACTAGAAACAAGTTATTGATTGATGTTTGTTGACATCGGCGTTTCACTCTTTTTTTTTAAACTTAAAACTTGAAACAAGTTATCGATTGATATATGTTGACATCAACTTTTAAACCATTCCTTCCGCAAAACTGGAAAGAAATTATGGGCTGATGTTGTCGACATCAACTTTTCAGAAAGTCGACAAAAAGCGCTGAAATTTTAAGTGAGACGAATAAAAGATACGATGGAACAATAATTATTCTGATCTACATCTGACACGGTGCTGATCACACGTTTACCTCATAATGTACGGATTCATCTTCATATTTGTCAGTATCGATATCATTCTTTTTCCGTGTGTGCAAAGCGCGCGCAAAACTGAAGCTGGCGGATTTATGTTGCTGGTAAAAAAAAAATTTAAAAAAAAGTCCAGTCGTCTACAGACTGAAGACAAGACTAGCAATCTGAGCACGAAACTGTAAGTACAAGAAAAATACAACTTAACTGAACTGACACAGTCTACCACTAAATTTGTCATGCTCGACTAATATGATTTTTCGAGGACTGTTTGAATTCTGCTTAAACAGTTCGAAGAGGAGCAAGTAATCGTTTTTATTTTATTTTATTTTTTTTAGAATTAAAACTGCGTCGGAGCCGGCTGGAGAGATCGGAACCGAGGTGTGTTTAACAACGTGTCTTGGCACTAAATGTCCCCTGCCATGGTGTTGGTAAGAACTCAGACCAGACTTTGTTAAATAACTGTATGTTGATGCAAAGTGATGGTCCCTGCTCGTAACTTGATCAACACAGCTCATGCTCAGGACTAGTTTCTGAAAGTTTGTAGATGTGTGGTTGTCTTAAGCTGTAACAACTACATTCAATTAACTCACTCAGTACGGCCAGTCCTCTCTTCTCCTCTACACAGACCCCTCGGGTGTCCAGTGGGTGTCTGAATGACCCAACCTTTAGCTTCCGTCGTCAAAATTGTGGTATTCTTTGTCAACATTCACCTCTATAAGAGCCTTCCGCTTGCAATATTTTGATGATGGTAATTGGGGTGAAACGCTGTTAACGTCGTCTCTTTCGCCGTTCGTATAAGAGAGTTAACTGAGAAAAAAGCACACACACGAAAATTATGGTTGTTTTTTTGTTTTTGTTTTGTTGTTGTTGTTGTTGTTGCTACCTGAGTTTCAGTTTCAGTAGCTCAAGGAGGCGTCACTGCGTTCGGACAAATCCATATACGCTACACCACATCTGCCAAGCAGATGCCTGAC
>NC_134902.1:28692224-28712224 GCF_041734735.1 Babylonia areolata | reverse complement strand
GCTGCTACTACTACTACTAATGATAATGATAATAATCATAACGATAGGAATAATAATGACGATGACGATGATGATAATAAGAAAGTACATTTACATAGCACATTTAATTCAGAAATATTGCTCAAAGCTACATACCATATGACATTTACATAATTATAGACACCAAAAATGTACCAGGCAAACCATACTCACACACAAACACACTGCATACATACATACATACATACATATCAGTATACGTTCAAACAAACGTATTTTCATACCCGCCTCCCTACACGCACACACACACACACTCTCTCTCTCCCTCCCTCCCTCTCTCTTTCCTCTTTCTCTTTCTCTCCCCTCTCTCTTTCTCTCTCCCTCTCTCCTCTCTCTCTCTCTTTCTCCCCCTCCTCTGTCTCTCTCTTACACATTCTGGTAAGGGGATTTACTCTCTCCATACGAACGGCGAAAGAGACGACGTTAACAGCGTTTCACCCCAATTACCGTCATCAAAATATTACAAGCGGAAGGCTCTTGTGAATGGTGAATGTTGACAAAGAATACCACAATTCTGACGACGGAAGCTAAAGGTTGGGTCATTCAGACACCCACTGGACATCTGAGGGGTCCGTGTAGAGGAGAAGAGAGGACTGGCCGTACTGAGTGAGTTAAAATCAAAGCAGTTTTCATCAGCCTTCAATATATGACCGACGACTGCTCTCCACGGAAGTTACGATCCATGTCTACCATCGCTGCAGTCGTGACCGCCAGATATTGACATGAGCTGCACAAATCCATTCGTTGACTTCAGTAGTGAAAACTGGGTCACTGGAAACCATCCCAACACCCCCACAACCCCAACCGTCCTACGTCTGACACCACCCACCACCCACCACCACCTCCAACCCCCCACCTCCCCTACTCTCCTTTGTCTTCCTCGAAGTTCTCAGTTATTGTGACGTAACGCTTTGAAGCGAGCCCCTCTCCAACCCCCTCCCCTCTACCCCCCTTCTCGTTCTCCCCTCCCATCTCCCTCCCCTCCCCGCCTCCCGCCCTTCCCTTCTCCCCGCTCTCCTCCCTCCCCTCCCCTCTCCCCCCCTTGCCCGCTCGTCCCCTTCCCTCTCCCCCTCCAAACACGCTCTCCCCTCCACTCTCCCCTCGTGCCTCGTCCCCCCTCCCCGCTCTCCCCTTCCCTCTCCCGCTCTCCCTTCCAAACTCCCCTCTCCCTCTCCCACTCCCCAGCTCTCCCCTTCCCTCTCCCCGCTCTCCCCTCCCCTCCCCTCTCCCCCCCTTCCCCGCTATCTCCCTCCCCTCTCCCCCCACTCCACGCTCTCCACCCTCCATCTCCCCTCCCCTCTCCCACTCCCCCGCTCTCCCCTTCCCTCTCCCCCGCCACCCCGCTCTCCCTTCCCTTCCCCTCCACGCTCTTCTCCTTCTCTCTCCCCTCCCCTCTCCCCCCTCTCCCCGCTCGCCCCTCCACTCTCCTCCCTCTCCCCGCTCTCCCCCTCTCTCCCCTCCCCTCTCCCCCCTCTCCCCCCCTCTCCCCTCCGCTCTCCCCTCCCCTCTCCCCGCTCTCCCCCCGCTCTCACCCCCTCTTCCCCCTCTCCCGCTCTCCCCCCCCCCCGCTCTCCCACCCCCTCTTCCCCCTCTCCCCGCTCTCCCCTTCCCTCTCCCCTTCCCTCTCCCCCCCTCCCCTCTCCCCGCTCCCCCCCTCCCGTCGTACCACCAGAAGGCAGCAAGTCAGCACAGGGCACAACACACTGTGCATTCCACACGTCCACTTGGACCTTGGCGCCACTTCATTTCGCTCTCTCCATGTCTTTCTCTGTCTCTCTGTCTCTCTGTGTCTGTCTTTCACTCTCTGTCTATTTCTGTCTGTCTGTGTCTGTCTGTCTGTCTCTCTAATGCAGGGCAAACACCGAAATAAAACAAAACGAAGAAACGGAACGGAACGAAACGAAGCAAAACAACAACACAGAAAACTGACATGAAATGCATGGACTGAAATTAAATGAAACGAAATCAAAACAAACCATCAAAAAAGACAATACACAGCGAAATGAAAGGAAGAAAGGGGAAAGAAAAAAAGAAAAAAAAAAGAAAATGAAAAATACACATAACAAAATGTATAAGAAAATTAACGAAAATTGTCACACGTTAAAGAAAAGTGGTATAAAAGTAACAGAACGTTAAATTAAGTTTGAAGGGAAAAATCACGAGGAAGGAAAGTACAAACTTAAGAGGTAGGTAGCAAATTGAAAGCAGCATGACGGGCGCAATAGCCAAGTGGTTAAAGCGTTGACCTTTCAATCTGGGTTCGAATCTCGGTAATGGCGCCTGGTGGGTAAATGGTGGAGATATTTTCCGATCTCCCAGGTCAACATATGTGCAGACCTGCTCGTGACTGAACCCCCTTCGTGTGTACAAGCAAGCAGAAGATCAAATACGCACGTTAAAGATAATGTAATCCATGTAAGCGCACGGTGGGTGATGGAAACAAGAACATACCCAGCATGCACACCCCCGAAAACTGAGAATGGCTGCCATAAGGCGGGGTAAAAACGTCATGCACGTAAAAGCCCACTCGTGTAATACGAGTGAACGTGCGAGTTGCAGCCCACGAACGACGACGAAGAAGAAGAAAGCAGCATGGCATGCTAAGACATTTTCATTATACCGCATAACATAATAATAATAATTATCATATTTATGTAGCACTGAATCTTGTGCAGAGACAAATCACAGCGCTCGCACCAGTCATTCAAACGCATGCATATCGCTAGAACTGGAGAAACTGAAGACAAGGAAGAGGCAGGGGAGGGAGGCTATTTTGGGAAGAGGTGGGTTTTAAGGCCAGACATGAAAGAGCTGAGTGTGGAGACCCGACGAAGCGAATGAGGAAGTTCATTCCAAATGCAAGGTCCAGAGACAGAGAAAGAACGGCGGCCAACAGTCGAGTGTTTGAATCTGGGTATGCGTAAACAGAGTGGATCAGAAGCCGTTCATAGAGAGCGAGATGTAGTGTAGAGGTGAAGGCAGCCACAGAGATAGGAAGGGGCAGATTCGTGAATACATTTATAACATAGAGTGCTGATCTTGTACTTTATTGTGTGTGAGACAGGGAGCCAGTGGAGATGTTGCAAAAGAGGAGTAATGTGCTCAGATCTTTTCTTTCTGAGGACGAGTCGGGCAGCAGAGTTTTGTATACGCTGAAGGGACTGAATGGATGAAGCAGGCAAACCAGACAATAGAGAGTTACAGCAGTCAAGGCGAGAGAGAATGAGAGAAACGACAAGTGTAGAGATGACAGACACACACACACACACACGCACACACACACACACACACACACACACACACACACACTCACACACACACACACACACACACTCACACACACACACACACACACACACACAAACACACACACACACATTTACTACCACACTTCCCCCAACCGTATCACTTTCCCCAAAACAAATCGAATCTTCCAGAATAAAAAAAACAAAGAAACAAAGAAACAGAAAGACTCCTCCACTTCCTCCCCGCCCCGTCCCCTCCCCCACGCCCCCCCCCCCCTCCCACACACACACCCCACGTCTCCCCAAAACCACTAGCCTCCCCTGGTCAAACACTCAACACCCGTAACTTCTGACCTTCCACTGCGAGCAAACAGCTCGTAAACTGCAGGTTCAGTTTCTCTTCGTCACCACCACCACCACCACCCCACCCCCTGCCCCCCCCATCTCTCCACGGCAAGAGAGGTTGTAGGCTACAAGACAGCGCCAGGCCTGACGTCTGCTCTTCAAAGGCCATCACGATCTGCATGCAGCAAGGTAATTCTGTGAAGTAAGACGCTGGTTTATTCCGAGAGTTCAGAGAGGGACGATGTGGACAGCGAACGTTAGTTAATGAGCACTTAAAATTCTGAGGCATGCAACTTTCGAAACGGTTTTCTAACGCTTGGTGAAAGAGAAGGAAACAGAAAGAACGAACAAACAACGAACGTTTTTGTTTTTTTTTAAATGAGAGGAGAGTACACAGATTAAAGGGAGAGAGAGACACAGAGAGAGTGGGGGGGGGGGGGAGTACACAGATAAAGGAGAGAGAGAGATAGGGTGGTTGAGGGGGAGAGAGAGACAGAGAGAGAGAGGTGGGGGGGGGGGAGTACACAGATAAAGGAGGAGAGAGAGATAGGGTGGTTGAGGGAGAGAGAGAGAGAGAGAGAGAGAGAGTGGAGGGGGAGAAGAGAGAGAGAGAGAGATAGGGTGGTTGAGGGAGAGAGAGAGAGACAGACAGACAGACAGACAGAGAGATTAAAACAGAAAGGCAGAAAGTGAAATGTTCCTACATCTGATAAGAGACTCGCTGTCTTCTGTCTTCGGTGCCATCCGATTCACGGGAACTGTCATTTCAAAGAACGTTGTGCTGGTCTCCACTCGAAGGGACTCTACAACCAGGCAGACATTGTCAGTAGAGAGGGCATGACTAGTCAGTGGTACCCTACATGTGTTTGTGCCAGAGCAGGCAGCACTGAAGACCACCACAAGAAGTGACTCGGCAGCAGAACAGGGTATCCTTGGGTGGGTGGACTCACGGCGACTAAGTGGAGTGATGGCCTAGAGGTAACGCGTCCGCCTAGGAAGCGAGAGAATCTGAGCGCGCTGGTTCGAATCACGGTTTGAGCGCGCTGGTTCGAATCACGGTTCAGCCGCCGATATTTTCTACCCCTCCACTAGACCTTGAGTGGTGGTCTGGACGCTAGTCATTCGGATGAGACGATAAACCGAGAGTCCTGTGTGCAGCATGCACTTAGCGCACGTAAAAGAACCCACGGCAACAAAAGGGTTGTTCCTGGCAAAATTCTGTAGATAAATCCACATCAATAGGAAAAACAAGTAAAACTGCACGCAGGAAAAAACACAAAAAAAATGGGTGGCGCTGTAATATAGCGACGCGCTCTCAACAGGGAGAGCAGCCCGAATTTCACACAGAGAAATCTGTTGTGATAAAAAGAAATACAAATACAAAAGCATTGCAGAGTTTCCTGTGTGGACTGTGGTGCTCAGACCACGACAAAGGGTGTGTGACAGCGTCTGAGGGACTTCGGGGTGAGTGACGTCATGATGATGCCGCTGAGATCACACAGAGGACGGGGCAGATGAAGAGAACGTCATCTCTCTTTTTCGTCACTGGTGGCTGTCTGACGCGTTGCTTTCAAGTTGAGGGTTGTTGTCTGTCTGTAATGCTTCTTGACAGGCGGCTGTAAATATGAACGAAATCTGAACTAAACCAAATTTCACATCTGTTGGGGTACAGGAGATCAGGTGAATATCAAGTACAAACCAGCTCTTCAGTTCAAAGGATGTTTCAATTATGTTTGTGTGTTTGTTTTTCTTTTGGAAAGTCATACGAAGTAGACGGGAAAGAAAGGGATATGAACTGAGTAATCACCAACTGTCTGATATGAACGAAGTAATCTCCAACTGTCTGACATGAACGAAGTAATCACCAACTGTCTGATATGAACGGAGTAATCACCAACTGACATGAACGGAGTAATCACCAACTGTCTGATATGAACGAAGTAATCTCCAACTGTCTGATATGAACGAAGTAATCACCAACTGTCTGATATAAACGGAGTAATCATCAACTGACATGAACGGAGTAATCACCAACTGTTTGATATGAACGAAGTAATCACCAACTGTCTGACATGAACGGAGTAATCACCAACTGTCTGACATGAACGGAGTAATCACCAACTGTCTGACATGAACGGAGTAATCACCAACTGACATGAACGGAGTAATCACCAACTGTCTGATATGAACGGAGTAATCACCAACTGTCTGACATGAACGGAGTAATCACCAACTGTCCACGATTTCTGACGTTCTTTTACGTCGCCTCCCCAATTTCTTTCATATAAAGTGCGGCAGTTCTTTGGGGGAAAAAAATCATGGTTCAAACAGCCATAGAAGTTGCAAGTGTATAAATTATTGTTGTCCTTCAGTTTCAAGTAAGACGTGACAGTGTAGTCTACCAATGCACACGGGAATGATTCTGCAGACAAGGTCTGTATTTGTACAGTCGTTGTGCACATGGAAGGACAGAAAGACCAATGACTTTGTCAAGAGCCAAATAACCATGCTAGCGGGTCCACTGGAACCACTCTTAGCAGTGGTCAAAAGGAGGAAGCTGTCATGGTTCGGGCATGTGACACGCCACAATTCTCTGCAAAAGACAGTTCTACAGGGAACGCTAGAGGGTGGTAGGCGAAGAGGGAGGCAAGCCAAATGCTGGATGGACAACATCAAGGAATGGACCAATATGGATAGCGCTACGCTGATACGACAGGCAGAAGATAGAACCGGATGGCGTCGTCTGACTACGGAATCGTCCCTCATGTCTCCTCTACGCCCATCCCGGGCAGGAGAATGAATGGAATGGATGTGCACATGATAGATGTATAGCATGCACATCCCGAAGAACAAAATATGGCTGCCTACATGGCGAGGTAAATTAACAAAATGGTCATACACGTAAAATGTTACCATGAGTGTGTATGGGTGCGTGACTGAAACCTGACTGAATAACACAGGAAACGAAACGAATGAGTGCCGAATGGCAACTGTCAGCCGGCTGTGTGTGTGTGTGTGTGTGTGTGTGTGTGTGTGTGTGTGTGTGTGTGTGTGTCTGTCTGTCTGTCTGTCTGTCTGTGTCTGTCTGTCTGTCTGTCTGTGTGTCTGCCTGTCGGTGTGTGCGTGCGTGCGTAGTAGCCTTCAGTTTAACGTCTTCCACTTTAAGTGCGTGCGTGCGTGCGTGCATGCGTGTGTGTGTGTGTGTGTGTGTGTGGGTGTGTGTGTCTGTGTCTGTGTCTGTGTTTCTATGTGTGTGTGTGTGTGTGTGTGTGTCTATGTGTGTCTGTGTGTGTGTCTGTGTGTGTGTGTCCGTGTGTCCAAAGAAAATAGACACCAGACTTTTGAGTATTGATCCATTAGATGCCGTGTCATTAAAGTACCTCTCGGATGTATGCATGCCGACTTGTTTGAGATCTGCTCGAAATATCGGATGTAAAACAAGAAGAGGTGTTTTCATAGCTTTACAGTGTGCCACCCTCGGCTGAGGAGATGGTGATTCGGTTTGATTTGATTCAATGTTGAACTACATGGCCCCCGCACACCAGACATCGTGCCAGAAATCAGCACAGACTTTTGTTGAAGAATAACTGCCGGGAATGTCTGGAACAGTCCTTGTTCACAACTTAGAATCAACACGATTTCTGCTGTCCCTAAATCGTTGTCAACTGATGGGCATGGGTTTTCTTTTGAGGCTGGTGGATATTTGGTTATGACCCCCCAACTGATGATAGTTGGAAACTTTACCAAGTTGAAAAGAAAAACAAACAGTAAGGCTGGGTCAGCGATGGATTTCCAATGAGTATTGCCCTGGGGCTTGTGCGTTCAAGTGTAGAGTTCGGGGTTTTTTTGGGGGGTGTGGGGTGTGGGGGGGTGTATATATCGGTATAGGAGACAAAGAGAGAGAGAGAGGCAGAAGTCAGTTCCTCTCTTTACTTTTCATAACTTCAGTCATGGCATTTAGCCAGAGGGATCAGACGACGTACCATTTGAGTCATACCGGTGGAATGTGCGCACTCGTTTTCTTGTTGTTGTTGTTTTTTGTGAATGAGATCAAGAAAAGATGTTCTCGTTTATTGCAAATCTTTGGTATGTCTTTGTTGTTTTTTTCGCACCTATCACTGTATACACTGGTGTGTGTGTGTGTGTGTGTGTGTGTGTGTGTGTGTGAGAGAGAGAGAGAGAGAGAGAGAGAGAGAGAGTGAAAACACATGTTCTGTTTCATACGTGCCCGTCCCCATGTACTCTCCCCACTGGTCTGTACATGAATTTTCTGTGTGTAGTTTCTGTGGAGCCCTGTTTTGCTGTTCCCTGTCACTGCTGAGCAGAGGTTTTACGGGGTCCCTCTGTCCTGTCAGTGACACTTCTCCAGGCTTTGCACCAGCGGCCCCTCTCTGGGAGGGAGGTCGTGCGTGTGTGGTTTGGGGCTTTTTTTTTGCCGAGTTGACACCGTTCACGTGAGGATTGCTGTTCTCCCGGGTGGCCAGGTTCTGTGTTCCTTTGTTCGGTGTGCTCCAGCAAGGAGGGTTCCTAGGAGGAGTACCCTGCTGGACATGTGTCGTCTGTGTTGGTTTTTGTTTTTTTGTTTCCAACGTCAGGGTAGTTGTTGTACCCAGTTGGCAGCATCCTACTTCCTGTGCCATTTTCCCCCCTTCAGCCTCCCCGCCCCTCCGCTCACCTCCCCCTTTTCCCGTCTTATATCACTTACAAGTGGAAAGACTCAAAATTGAAGAGTACCACTACTACTAATGCTGCTACTAGTGCTACTATTACTACTACTGCAACAACAACAACTACTGCTACTACTACTGCTACTACTACTACTACTACTACACACAGAAACACAACAACCACACTTTGATCAGTATGTTCAATCATTCATCCCTTATATAAATCAGTTACCGTAACATCTTTTTAATGTTTCAAACCCTGACAGCGACTGTGAAAAGTTACTTCAGCCAGAGGCAAAGGTTTTGTTAGTTGTTCATTTTTTTTTCTTCTTCTTCTGTTTTTCTCTTCTTCTTTTGTTTCTAATTAGCGCTTGTTTTTTGCAGCACCAGTACCACTCGGCACGCAAACTCCACATAAAAAGCAAACTCACTTAACTTCTGCCAGGTCTGTTACATCAAAATGTGATGTTGATCAAGGCTGGCGGCGCTTCTGATCATTGGCAGGGGTGGAAGCGGTCCTTTTCTGGTGGTGAAATGAAATCGGCGCACCCCCCCCCCCCCCCCCCCACCCTAACCTCTCCCCCCACCCGCCCCCGAAAACGTAGTATGGCTGCCTACATGGCGGTTCATACACGTAAAAGCCCACTCCTGTACACACGAGTGAACGTGGGAGTTGCAGCCCACGATCGAAGAAGAAGAAGAAGAAGAAGAAGAAGAAGAAATCCGTGTCCTTTGTCTTGTGTTCGTTGTCAGTGACTGTTGTTTTATTTTCTTCTTCTTGCAGTAGTGAATGAATGTCCACTTCGTAATTAATCTTGTCCAGTGTGTTGGTCCAACTACAAAAAAATGAAACAGGAAGTGACAATAGTTTCCAGTTTGAGAGTCTGTGGGAAATACGAGACTCCAGTCCTTTACTTGTAAGTCAGTCTATATCTGAACAGTTTGCTGTTAACTCTCTCCATACGAACGGCGAAAGAGACGACGTTAACAGCGTTTCACCCCAATTACCACCATCAAAATATTGCAAGAGGAAGGCTCTTATACTGAAGACGTGAATGTTGACAAAGAATACCACAATTCTGACGACGGAAGCTAAAGGTTGGGTCATTCAGACACCCACTGGACATCCGAGGGGTCTGTGTAGAGGAGAAGAGAGGACTGGCCGTACTGAGTGAGTTAATGTGGTTTGTGAACTGTTGTGGTTTTCAGAACTCCGTTTAGCATCTGAATCCTTACGCTTGTCAACAATGTCGTTTTATGTGTGAAACCCAAAATAATGTAATTAACGGTAGTTTGGGTAATCCGTTTTACATTTTCATAATTGCGTTTTACTGGTCTGTCCAACAAGGCATAAACAATAGGAAAGGGTATTTCCTTTTTGCATTCTAAAAACAGGATAAAGGGACAAAACTATTTCTGTTTCTGGTTACGAAGAATAGAGTTTCGTCCACTTGCTGAAATTTCTTTGACGTGTCTTACCACGCACATCTGGATGACGTCAGAATGCATGCATCATGAAAGAAGCACACCGTTCAGGTCACATGATCCCAAACCTAAACGGATGTGGGTGGCATTATCAGTACCATGTTCGTCCCGATTCATGACAAGCACGAATGCTGAGTGGTTAAAGCGTTGGACTTTCAATCTGAGGGCCTTCGGTTCGAATCTCGATCACGACATAATAATAATAATAATAATAATGGTACTTATATAGCACTGAATCTTGTGCATAGACAAATCTAAGCGCTTTCGCACCAGTCATTCTCACGCACGCATAACTCTAAAACTGGAGAAACTAAAGACAAGGAAGAGGCAGGGAAGGGAGGCTATTTTGGGAAGAGGTGGGTTTTTAAGGCCAGACTTGAAAGAGCTGAGTGTGGAGACTTGACGAAGCGAAAGAGGAAGTTCATTCCAACTGCAAGGTCCAGAGACAGAGAAAGAACGGCGGCCAACAGTCGAGAGTTGATTAAGTGTCAGGTTGATTAAGTGTGAAGAATTTCCCATTCTGTACATGCTCCCCATTCAAGTGTGTACTAATGCAGAAGATGAAGAACGCATGTTACAGATCCTGTGATCCATGTCAGCGTTCGGTGGATCGTGGAAACAGGTACATGCAGAACCCGAAAACGGGAATATCACATCTGCATGGCAGAATAAAAATAAAAACGAACGGCCATACCACGAAAAGGAGTGAACGTGACAGTTTGCAGGCCCCGAACTCAGGACAAGGGGGAAAAGTCCCCATAGAATTGAGTGTTAAATCCTGTATCCCAGCTGATCATAATGAAACAAAGAAATGAGTGTTAAATCCTGTATCCCCGCTGATCATAATGAAACAAAGAAATGAGTGTTAAATCCTGTATCCCCGCTGATCATAATGAAACAAAGAAATGAGTGTTAAATCCTGTATCCCAACTGATCATAATGAAACAAAGAAATGAGTGTCAAATCCTGTATCCCCGCTGATCATAATGAAACAAAGAAATGAGTGTTAAATCCTGTATCCCCGCTGATCATAATGAAACAAAGAAATGAGTGTCAAATCCTGTATCCCCACTGATCATAATGAAACAAAGAAATGAGTGTCAAATCCTGTATCCCTGCTGATCATAATGAAACAAAGAAATGAGTGTCAAATCCTGTATCCCAACTGATCATAATGAAACAAAGAAATGAGTGTCAAATCCTGTATCCCCGCTGATCATAATGAAACAAAGAAATGAGTGTTGAATCCTGTATCCCACTGATCATAATGAAACAAAGAAATGAGCGTCAAATCTGTATCCCAACTGATCATAATGAAACAAAGAAATGAGTGTCAAATCTGTATCCCAACTGATCATAATAAAACAAAGTGTTAAATCCTGTATCCCAACTGATCATAATGAAACAAAGAAATGAGTGTTCAATCCTGTATCCCAGCTGATCATAATGAATCAAAGAAATGAGAATGGTGTCAAATCCTGTATCCCCGCTGATCATAATGAAACAAAGAAATGAGTGTTAAATCCTGTATCCCAGCTGATCATAATGAACAAAGAAATGAGTGTTAAATCCTGTATCCCTTCGCATCCTGCTCTCTGTGTGACATTGGCTCCAGATTCTTCTTCACTTAAACACGACTGTTCTTGTTGTTCAGTCAAAGACCTCCTCAGAAAGTGACAGGTGAAACCATGGAATAAATAAATAAATAAACAAATAAAGAGATGCATGAATAAATAAATAAATGATTAGATAAATAAATAAATAAATAAAGGAAATTAATAATAATAATAATAATAATCAGAATTATCATCATCATCACCAGAATCATAATCATAAGCAAACAACAAAAATAACAGCAAAAAGATCAAGGGAAAGAATTGAAAGAAGGTCTCAATTCACCTTAACTCAAAAGCTTTGAGTCGAGAGAGAGAGAGAGAGAGAGAGAGAGAGAGAGAGAGAGTTTTGCAAAGGCATTAACTTTGTTTGCGGGTTTTGTTGTTGGGAGCTTCAGGTTGGCTCGTATCGTTCCTAGTTGCTGTGGTTTTCGTTTCATTTGGGTTTTTTTTGTATTTCGCTTCGGTGCATATGAAAACTGTTCTGTCAGGTTCAAGGGATTTGTTTTTGTTTTGTTTTTTTTATTTTATTAGATTTTCTTTCTAGTTCAATGATTGTTTGCGTGTTTGCTTGTTTGTTCTGGCTTGTCAGGCTTTCTCTTATTTGATATCGCACTTCTTCCCCCTGTTGGCTTTGTTGTCACTGGTGTCGTTTGATAACAAGGATAATTATGTAATTCAGTTAGTTTTCCTTTTACTTCCAGCCTTTGTAACCGTCGTTTGTTGGATTTTGTTTCCATATATATGTGTGTTATGTTGTTTTGTGTTGTTGTTGTTGTTGTTGTTGTTGTTGTTCTGTGTGTGTGTGTGTGTGTGTGTGTGTGTGTGTGTGTGTGTGTGTGTGAGAGTGTGTGTGTGTGAGTGTATGTGTGTGTGAGTGTATGTGTGTGTGTGTGTGTTTGTGTGTGTGTGTGTTTCCTCGCATTTCATGCAATTACTATTGCTTTTTTTTTCTTTAAGAAAAACAAAACAAAACAAAAAAAAATCCACAGCTTTGATTTGTTTGTGTCTAGCACGATGCAGTGAACGAGCCGCCAAGGCCCAGCACCACACACGTGTAGAACTGAAAGGAAGTTTGTTTCTCCGTGCCACGGTGATTGCCCTGCCCCTGGGCGGTTAGACACCGCTTTGAAGTGTGACGTCACAAAGCTGTGGTCCAGGCTCAAGACAGATGGGGAGGGTGGGGAGCGGAGGGAGGGTTGGGGGGTGGGGGGGTGGGGGGTGTGCTGGAAGTGGGGAGTGGGCATGTGGAACTGTGTGCGGTTTCTGGCCCTCTGTGACCTAACTTCTTTTTTTTTAATCTTTGTTTTATCTTTCTTTTACAAGTCAGTGAACTGATGAGTGAACTATATATATATATATTCCTCGTTCGCCTCCCGTTCGATGAGCAGCCTGGTCTCCTCGATGAAGGCTGCCGTCCGTCGCAGCTCCTCGAGGGTGCCGTGCAGCTTGGCTTCCACTGCTGTCGGTGTTGGCCAGTACTTCCTCCTGGATGCTGCATGCGTCGTACAGTCTTGAAGGATGTGGTCGGTTGTCATTGGTCCTTAATCACAAGGGCACTCTCCACTCTGTCCAATGCCAAATTTTGTGTGGATGTGGTGGAGCAGGCGGTTGTGTCCAGTCCTCAGGCGGAAGATCTGGACCTGTTCCCGTCGTTCCAGCAAATGGTATCTGTCTTCTGGGTTGTATGTGGGGTGAACTGATCACCCATTGAATCAGCTGGAAATCTGTGATCTTCTTCTTCTGCGTTCACTCGTATGCACACGAGTGGACTTTTACGTGTATGACCGTTTTTACCCCGCCATGTAGGCAGCCATACTCCGTTTTCGGGGGTGTGCATGCTGGGTATGTTCTTGTTTCCATAACCCCACTGAACGCTGACATGGATTACAGGATCTTTAACGTGCGTATTTGATCTTCTGCTTGCATATACACACGAAGGGGGGTTCAGGCACTAGCAGGTCTGTACATATGTTGACCTGGGAGATCGGAAAAATCTCCACCCTTTACCCACCAGGCGCCGTCACCGTGATTCGAACCCGGGACCCTCAGATTGACAGTCCAACGCTTTAACCACTCGGCTATTGCGCCCGTCGAAATCTGTGATCGAAACCTGACTATATATATTTCAATGCTAGCAACTGCCCCCTCACGCGCTCACACGCTCTCTCTCTCACACACACACACACACGCACGCACGCACGCATGCATGCATGCACGCACGCACGCACGCACGCACACAGAGATGTACACACCCGCATGCATGCACGCAAAACGAATGAAATGAATGATGTAGCATTTCAGAAAGAACGCACATTAGAAATAGTAGACACAAAAGAACATCCCATTTCCTGTCCCTGTCTCTTTCCTTTATTCATCTGTGCACGTCTCTTTGATTTATTTATTATTTGCTGTTGTTGAAAAGATAAAGGTCTTTTAAAAAAAAAAAAAAATCCCATCATATCTATTTATTAGAGGACTGGTTTGTAGAATCAACCTCAATGAATCAAATCTCTGGTATCATCTCATCTTTAATATCCTCACAATGGGGTGGGAAACTTGTTAGTTTCAACTCCATCAGTGTTTACAGCCGCCTGTCAAGAAGCCAGAAGAATTGCAGACAAACAAACAACCCCTAACTTGAAAGCAACACATCAGACAGCCACCAGTGACGAAAGAGTGATGACGTTCTCTTCATCTGCCCCGTCCTCTGTGTGATCTCAGCGGCCTCACCCTGACGTCACTCACCCCGAAGTCCCTCAGACGCTGTCACACCCTTTGTCGTGGTCTGAGCACCACAGTCCACACACAGGAAACTCTGCAATGTTTAGTCGCCGTGAGTCCACCCAACCACAAGGAGACCCTGTTCTGTTGCTGTGTCACTTCTGTGGTGGTGTTTACTGCTGCCTGCTCTGGGTCCACATACGCAGGATACCTACCAGCTGAGCCATCCACTAACAGTGTCTGCTTGGTCATGGGGTCAGACAAAGTGAACAAATCCTTTCGTGTGGAGGCTAGCACAACGTCCTTCCAACGACAGTCCCCGTGGGTGTCTTACCAGGCTTAGGAAACACACACACACACACACACACACACACACACACACACGCACACACACACACACACACACACACACGCACACACACACACACACACACACACACACACGCACACACACGCGCACACACACACACACGCACACACACACACACACACACACTCACACACACGCACACACACACACACTCACACACACACTCCACACTCACACACACACAGAAACACACACACACACACACTTCCCCACCCCCACTCTCTCTATTTGTCTGCCATTATATTTTCCCCTCTCTCTTTCACCCTCTGTCTGTCTACAAGCCCCCCTCCCCCCCCAGCCCCCACCCACTCCTGCCCCTCTCTCTCTCTCTGTTCTTATCTATTTGTCTGTTTTTCTATTTCCCTCTTTCTCCTTCTCCTTCTTCCTCTGTAAGTTACCTCACCTCTCCCCCCCCACCCCCCGCCCCCCTCTCTCTCTCTCTAACAGGCTTAACGTTCAGAAACTTCTTCGAAAAGCAGTATGCCCCAGAATTTTAAATGCTCATTAACATTCACTGTCCACATCCTTCTCTGAACTGAACAAACCAGCGTCTTACGTCACAGAATTACGTCACTGTGGAACTTGACAGTCTTTGACGAGCGGTCGTCAGGCCTAGCTCGGTCTTGTCAAACGTCTCCTGCTGGGACTGGGATAGGATAGGGATAGGCAAGAGAAACTGACCCTGCAATTCACGAGGTTTTTTTGCTCGCGGTAGCTGTTCTGAAGTGACAGTGGTTTGGGTGTTTGACCAGGGGAGACCAGTGGTGGAGAGACGTTGGGTAGGGGAAGGGGGTGGATGGGTCTGTTTTCTTCTGGATGTCTGTTGCAGGGAATGTGATACAGTTGTGGGAAGGAAGAGTTATGGAAAAGGTTTAACTTCATTCATTCCGTGTTCGAGTCTTTGGAGTTTCTGGTCGGTTAAAAGGATAGATATACCCCCCCCCCCCCGACCCCCCCACCCCCTCTTTCATTCACTGGTCCGAACACACGGTTAGTCAAATAAGGATGTAACTTATCTGGTGATCCATGTTAGCTTTCAGTGGGTTCAAAACACACATTGACACATCCACACGAAACCACTGAAGTATGTATGTATGCCATAGAAAGTTAAACCCACTGAAAGAAACGTTCGGCCCGCAAACGAAGAAGAAAAAGGAAAAGAAAGGTATTGTTTTACAATAATGATTTGTCATCTTTCGTATCATGCAAAGTATATTGTTTGTATTTGTATTTCTTTTTATCACAACAGATTTCTCTGTGTGAAATTCGGGCTGCTCTCCCCAGGGAGAGCGCGTCGCTACACTACAGTGCCATCCATTTTTTTTGTATTTTTTCCTGCATGCAGTTTTTTTTCCCCATCGATGTGGATTTTTCTACAGAATTTTGCCAGGAACAACCCTTTTGTTGCCGTGGGTTCTTTTACGTGCGCTAAGTACATGCTGCACACGGGACCTCGGTTTATCGTCTCATCCGAATGACTAGCGTCCAGACCACCACTCAAGGTCTAGTGGAGGGGGGAGAAAATATCGGCGGCTGAACCGTGATTCGAACCAGCGCGCTCAGATTCTCTCGCTTCCTATGCGGACGCGTTACCTCTAGGCCATTACTCATGAGGTCTTGTCATGGCAGGCTGGTTTTATTTCATTCCCTTCCGTTTCACTCCCCTTTCTCTTTCCTGCTGTCTTTTCCTCAGTTCTTTTTCAATCTTTTTCTACGTTTCGTTTCTTTAAACTTTTTTTTTTTAATGTTGATTTTAGTGGAATTACATTGATTTCCTCTTTTGTTTGCTTCATTTTTTTTTCTCTCTCTCTATCCCACCGTTTCATCTCACTTTGCATTGCCTGTGATGTTTGGATTTGTTTTATATGTATTTCATTTAACTCACTCAGTACGGCCAGTCCTCTCTTCTCCTCTACACAGACCCCTCGGATGTCCAGTGGGTGTCTCAATGGCCCAACCTTTAGCTTCCGTCGTCAGAACTGTGGTATTCTTTGTCAACATTCACCTCTTCAGTATAAGAGCCTTCTGCTTGCAATATTTTGATGATGGTAATTGGGATGAAACGCTGTTAACGTCGTCTCTTTCGCCTTTCGTATGGAAAGAGTTAATCCCGTGCTTTTCATCCTGTGTCGTTCTGATTGGATTTGTTTTGCTTTATTATTATTATTATTATTATTATTATTATTTATTCGCCATACATTCCTGTAAGATGCAAAGAATGTCCTGCCGATGCCGAACTCAAAGTGTGGATGGATTTCAAAGGAGTTTAATTCTCTGTGTGTTAACAGTGGTACTCCATGCCATGCCCTCATAGTCAGGGGGGGAAGTCCTTTGAAGTATGACGTCACAAAGGAAGAGCTGATAACTGGTGTGTATGGGTTGTTCAGTTTGATCCCATGGTGAATGGTGACCCATGTGGTTATGAAGAACCAGAAGAAAGGCCTCATATCAAAACTATCTGACGGGTCGTAAATGCACAATAGTAGATGGTCATAACTGTGGTGGCTGCTTTTATTTCCATCTCCCTTTCCCCCCGAAATAATCAATCCCTTTCTGCCCCGCGATCACAGACACCTTGAGCTTTGATCCGCAACACGTTTTATGACCACAGCAGGCAGAACCAACTTTTTTTGGGGGGAGGCGGAGAGTTTGCTTTTCGAACAGTTTCTCCTACGGGCACGAAGCCAGCAGTGCCGTTTGACACAGAAAATAAAACAAATAAACACATAACCACATCCACAAATTGTAAGAACTTTTGTCTTCTACCTTAGGTCATTGGTGAGGATTTTTCGGTATCTTTTTAATGTGAAAATGCATTTGCACAGAAAAAAATCCCCACTTCAGTTTTACGAGACAAATCATATTTTGATGCACTGCTTTCGTGTAGACGGACTGTTCTTCCAATTTTAAAGCGCAGAGGATTGGGGGAGACGGATGAGAGATTTGCACACACTGACCAGTCCTCTGCAGTAAAGAGGTTCACATAGAATTGGGTCTGTGCGTTGGTGGTGTGTGTCGTTGACGTCAGAGCACATCCCTGGCATCGTTGACGTCAGAGCACATCCCTAAGCATCGTTGACGTCAGAGCACATCCCTGGCATCGTTGACGTCAGAGCACATCCCTAAGCATCGTTGACGTCAGAGCACATCCCTGGCAATGGAGATCATGAGATCCATTCCTCTTTTGCCAACTGGCCAAAATGAAAAGGTTACGATCAGTAAAAAAAAATAAGCCATACACACGCACACGTGCACATAATATGTATCTGCACAGGAGCACTGGTGTGTGTGTGTGTGTGTGTGTGTGTGTGTGTGTGTGTGTGTGTGTGTGTGTGTGTGTGTGTGTGTACTTACATGATTGTATCTATAAACTGGTAGTCCTGAAGACAATCATAATCCAGCTGGCGCCATCAGAATTTTTTACATTTTGCCATATGATACCGATCGACTGCTGTCCAAGGAACACACGTACGTCTTGAAAAACACGAACACATTTATCCCATGATTTTATTCCCTCACCCATGCACAGTTCCAGCTGCACCGTTCATCCCTACTTGGTGTAGATTATGTAATCCACAGTACCTCGGATGAAACGAGGGTTAATACTCTCCATACGAACGGCGAAAGAGACGACGTTAACAGCGTTTCACCCCAATTACCAGCATCAAAATTTTGCAAGCGGAAGGCTCTTATACTAAAGAGGTGAATGTTGACAAAGAATACCACAATTCTGACGACGGAAGCTAAAGGTTGGGTCATTCAGACACCCACTGGACATCCGAGGGGTCTGTGTAGAGGAGAAGAGAGGACTGGCCGGACTGAGTGAGTTAAGTAAAGATACACACTTCGCCTTCTTTCATTATACTGGTAGAAAACCTACAAATTCTTCACTTCTGCACATACAAGTGGAAATGTCAATGCTGCTCTGGTCGAACATTTTTTTTGGGGGGGGGAGTTTAGGAAACTTCATTGAAGAGACGTGTTCAAACTTTAAGAAACTAGTTCCCCAAATTGTGCTATCCTGTCTCAGGTTGTGAAGAAGGACAAATTGTTTGCATCAACACTCGCGACGGTTAACCACCCGACAAAGTCTGTTTTAGCAAGGGTACTGGTTAACAGACTCCTTGTTAGATAATGAAATAAACTGAACTCGGTTGCTACGTAATTGACACCGGAATGTCTCGGGGAATTCAATACGCAGTTCAATCCCATTTTACAGAAACTTTACATTTTCAGTTTTCAGATTCACTTTCTCAATGAGGAGTCACCGCGTTCGGGCAAATCCACATACGCTGCACCACATCTGCTAGGCATAACCCATCGTGCTGTTCAGGCCTTGAGAATATAATTATACATTCCAGAAGGTAGTAGAATGGTTAAGATGCTTATCTGCCAAAACAGCGTTCTGAGTAGGCTAATACTACCTGTTAGGCATTAATTTTGTCTAGCAAATATGGTGTAGCGTATATGGATTCGTCTGATCGCGGTGGCGCCTCCTTAAGAAACTGAAACTGAAAATAAGCGACGTGTTCACATTTCTAGCCTCCTTAAATCTAACAATACGTAGATTTTTGCATGCTGTACAAATCCACCAGTCAGCTTAGATACACACACACAGTCATATATATATATATATATATATATATATATATATATATATACAGAGGGGCAGACAGACAGACAGACGGACAGAGAGAGTGGCAGACAGACAGACAGACGGACAGAGAGAGAGAGAGAGAGGGGGGGGGATCTTTCGATGTTTTAATCATGTCGTTGCTTAATTTTTACCCTATTCAAGGCAAAGGTAATATTCTATGCTTAGTTGGTCAAAGTGACTATTGTATATCACTGTTGAATGAAATTGGAAAATGTTAACTCCTCTCATACTAATCATGTGTTAGATGAACAGTTTGGGAGATAGGACAATAGAACGGGAAGAAGTAGTTGTTACTGACAAGTCTGTTAGATGAACAGTTTTGGAGATAGGACAATAGAACTGAAAGAAATAGTTGTTACTGACAAGTCTGTTAGATGAACAGTTTTGGAGATAGGACAATAGAACTGAAAGAAATAGTTGTTACTGACAAGTCTGTTAGATGAACAGTTTTGGAGATAGGACAATAGAACTGAAAGAAATAGTTGTTACTGACAAGTCTGTTAGATGAACAGTTTGGGAGATAGTACAATAGAACGGGAAGAAGTAGTTGTTACTGACAAGTCTGTTAGATGAACAGTTTGGGAGATAGGACAATAGAACGGGAAGAAGTAGTTGTTACTGACAAGTCTGTTAGATGAACAGTTTGGGAGATAGGACAATAGAACGGGAAGAAGTAGTTGTTACTGACAAGTCTGTTGGATGAACAGTTTGGGAGATAGGACAATAGAACTGAAAGAAATAGTTGTTACTGACAAGTCTAAAACTCACCCATGAGACTGAGGGAAACACAGTTTAGATCTTTTCTGTGTGTCTTTCTGATTATCAGAATTAGATTATGAAAATCGATAATGAATA
>NC_134902.1:28684724-28689724 GCF_041734735.1 Babylonia areolata | reverse complement strand
CAACGTCATTGTTCTTATGCGTTTGTTGTTGTTGTTGTTGCTATTTTTTCTTCTGGATTTCATTTTTTATTCTGTTTTAAGTTCCTTTCATATACTTCATCTTGTTTCCGTTCATTTCCTTTCCCTTTGTTTTGTTTTATGTGCACGCGCAAGACACAGTGTCAGCGCTGTCAAGACCGAACTGACGTGTGGAATTTCTAGCAATGTGTTATGTGAGGTTCTATTGTGTTAGTGCCTGCTTTGAAGTGTGACGTCATGATAACTGGGGGGGGGGGGGCAGACAGAAAGGATGATGGGATGGGAAGTGGAAAGGGGTGTTTTCATTTCCGGTCTGTGGCCCAGTTCCTGATTTGAGGGCAGGGGGGTTTGGGGGGGATCGGGGGGGTGGGGGGGAGGATTAGTTCATGGTCACATCAAGATATAAGGGCTAGCTTATCACGATTCGCTGTCAGCGTGCTTTTGACAAAGTTATATTGAGAATAGCTTTGTGTCTACGACAACCTCCCCCCCTCCCCCGCACCCCCCTCCTTCCGCCCCCTCTCCCCCCCCCCCCCCCCGCCCCCCCCCCCCCCACACACACTCCCCACTAAACAAAGGAACACAGTTAACCCCTCGATGCTGAACCTTGTTGGAATGAGACCAAACCAATGTTATATTAACCAGGAACACAGTAATTTACTCTTTATCGTGTACAGTGTCAGTACATCTCGATGAGGTCATTGATTCTGCTGAACAAAAGGCAACATATTTCCAAAAGAGGATGAGGTCCAGATTTTAGCATTGTGACTTACATCCCCACCTGTCATGGTATGGTGACGATCGTTCAGGGACTAGCACACTCAGCAGCAGTAGTTGGTTGAGAAAGTGACACTGCATCTTGCCAAGGTCTTCACTGTCGGCGGATTCATGAGCCGGGGGACCGCCACTGGGACACAGGGGGTAGACGCTCACTCAGTCTGGCTCCGCGACTAAGCTAATAGAAACAACACGCACGCACGCACGCACGCGCACGCACACACACACACACACACACATTCCTACGTATCGCAAATCATAGAGGTTCTGGCGAAGCAGACACAACTCCCGACCAAATAAGTTACTCACCCCTTCATCTTGTTTCATGTGCATGCAGTTTCTGCACTGGTGTATCCTTTGGTGGGTAAATGACATAAGCAGCAAACTGTAATAATAAGTAGGTAAAAATCAAAATATGAAACAACTGTGACAGATAAAATTAATACAGCGTATTGGAAGAGAAAAAAGTAACGACGTAAATCTAGATAGCAGGCGATTCAGACAACTGTGTGACTGACAAACAAGTAAGCAGGGCAAAAAATGTCAAGGTGCAAAATGAGAAAAGAGCAAAAAAAAAAAAAAAAGCAGACTGCAGTCTGATATTGACTGGAAGCCTCGATCGAACTGGGAAATATAATCACCCCCTGCCAAGTGATGCCGTCAGAGCTAACACAGCATGTAGCGATCAGGATTGAATCAAGGCCTGGGTTTATAACATTACTGTGACACTCACAACAACATTGCCTTCCTACGTTATAGAGAAATGAGAGATGTTGGCAGCAGGAAACACATTGTGTATTTGTATTTCTTTTTATTACAACAGATTTCTCTGTGTGAAATTCGGGCTGCTCTCCCCCAGGGAGAGCGCGTCGCTACACTACAGCGCCACCCTTTTTCTTTTTTTTTTTGCATTTTTTCATGCATGCAGTTTTATTTGTTTTTCCTATCGATGTGGATTTTTATACAGAATTTTGCCAGGAACAACCCTTTTGTTGCCGTGGGTTCTTTTACGTGCGCTAAGTGCATGCTGCACACGGGACCTTGGTTTATCGTCTCATCCGAATGACTAGCGTCCAGACCACCACTCAAGGTCTAGTGGAGGGGGAGAAAATATCGGCGGTTGAACCGTGATTCGAACCAGCGCGCTCAGATTCTCTCGCTTCCTAGGCGGACGCGTTACCTCTAGGCCATCACTCCACATGTTGATTTGCATTGCATTGTATTGCACTGTTTTTTTTTTTGTTTTGTTTTTGTTTTTTGTCGTATTATTTTCTGCTTGCAATTTTGTTTTCCTATCGAAGTGGACTTTTCTACAGAATTTTGCCACGGACAACACTTTTGTTGTCTTGGGTTCTTTTACGTGCGCTCAGTGCATGCTGCAAACGGGACTTCGGTTTATCGTCTCATTCGAATGACTGGCGTCCAGACCACCACTCAAGGTCTAGTGGAGGGGGAGAAAATACTGGCGACTATGGGATTCGAACCGGTGCGCTCAGATTCTTTCGCTACCTAGTTCGACGCGTTACCTCTTGGCCAACTCTCCACAAATGATTTCAAATGATTTGGTGATTACTTACTATGCTTGAAAAATGAAGTTAAAAAAAACACAAAAAACCCGATCTGGAATGCTTGAGTGGTAACTGACTGTGCTTACAAATTACATTTAAAAAAATAAACAAACAAAACAAACAAACAAAAACCAAACATTCACTCACCATGGAGTATATTGCTGTACCACTCTCAGACACTTTCCTGTGATCCTAACGATTGTCAAGTATGGATAAGAAAATAATCGGGCCACCTCTGGCTCCGATAAAAAAATGTATTGCAATAATGAATAAACAAGAAAGGCAAGACCTTCAAGACTCACTTGTGATACACACGTGAAGAAAAAAAATTGATAAAAACTTATAAAAATTAAAAATTCGTTTGTTGAAATGTGTTTTCTGTTCGTTATTATAATATAATTGAATACAGCTTCGCGGAAAAAAAGAAAGAAAAAAAGTCTTCAATGCAGATTCGAACCACGGGTGTTTGGATCGATATGGAGAGGCTTTACCCACTGCGATAAAGCGGGTTCGACTGTCACTTTCAAAAATTATTATTTGAGCATGCTCTTTTAGCGGAATGAATCGACAGCAACAATCGAAGTCGTAACGCTGTTTAAATCATGTTATTTTGGTATATGTCGGGCATTTAAAATTTTCTTTCAAGTCCGAGGTAAAGGAAACGTTTCCATCGCCTCAAAAACACTGAAATATTTGTCCGTTTTTATAGATCTGCAGAGATCCGTGTTCGACAAGCTTTGTCTTCCCACTTACTGAGAAACTACGCTGGACACCGTCCATTCAATTTCTGTTTTCTGTTCATTCTAGTTAATTATGTATTCACATTAAAACATTCATATGCAGTAAACACGTCGATGATTACTAAGAAATTCTTTTAATTCGGCGGTAAAGGAGACGTTGCCATCGCGTCAAGCTTTGCAACATGTTTTATCAAGATCTGCACTGACCAGTGCCGTGTTGATGAGACAGTGAAACGGTCGATGCAAATTTTCTTTTCAGTTCATTCTGGTTAATTCAGTGTCCACTTTAGAATATTCATATGCAGTAAAGACGTCAATAATGTAGTTGGTGTCACTGTATCTTTTCCGTAAAGAATGTGTATTATTTTGCTTTTAATTGCGAACATGAAACATCAAACACAAGTGGTTTTTAGAATTTTTGGATTTCGGACCGAACCTTAAAGAAATAAAACTGTTAATGATACGGAAATACGGCTTAATTCGGGAGACTTACAACGTGACATTGGTATGACTGTGAATAGCTTTTTACATACTATATTCAAGCCAAATTTGGTAGACAAAGTATTTCCAGAGAAAATGTTAAAGTTTACACACACACACACACACACACACACACACACACAACCGAACACCGGATTGTTTACACAGGTGAGTCAAAAACACATTTTACCATTAAAATGAATGAAACATGTAAGGGGCGCAATAAACGAGTGATCAAAGCGTCGGCATTTCAATCTAATGGTCCCGGGTTCGAATCCCCGTGAGTTAAGGGTGTAAACTTTTCTGATCTCCCAGGTTAACAGATGTGCATACCTGCTAGTGCCTGAGCCAGCCCTTTTATTACAGAAATCCATGTCAGCGTTCGGTGGGTATTTGAATTGATAGCATACCCAGCATGTACTTTCTCGAACACGGAGAGTATAACTGCCTATAGCCTAATGCGGGTAAAAGCGGTCATACACGTAAAAACCCACTTGTACAAACGAGTGAACGTGGGAGTGGCAGCCCATGCCCACAGAAGAAGATGACAAAGAAAGACGAAGAAGGTATCAGTATCAGTAGCTCAGAGAGGCGTCACCGCGTTCGGTCAAATCCATATACGCTACACCACATCTGCCAAGGAGATGCCTGACCAGCAGCATAACCCAACGCGCTTAGTCAGGCCTTGAGGAAAAAAAAAGAGATAAATACATAAAAAATACTACTACTACTACTACTACTAATAATAATAATAATAATTTTTATAAAGAAGAAGAGGAAGAATAAAACATGCCAGAAAGCTTAGCCTGAAAATGACGTGGATCAATTCATAAAACTGTACGTACAACAACCATAGAACAACGTTGCCTCCGTGCTGAGGGGGAAAAAAAAGAGGGGAAAAAACAACAACAACAACAACAGGAGGACCAGAAGTGAACGACACAGGGCTGAACGCTTTCCTCTCAAACCTTACCACATCATACTGAACTCCTATTTACCCTTCACCTCAGTCCTTCAGTACTTTGACAAACTTGACTCTCAGCCTTTTCATCTTGACCCGTACCATCAGAAAAAAAAAAGGGGGGGGGGGAAAGGGTAACGAAGAAGTGGATTGGGGTTGTGAACCTTCTTTGATGGGTATTTGCTCCGCTGTCTGGGACACTATCTTGCTTCTAGTCTTCGCTAATCGACGTGGAGGGTACGGGACAGACTGCTAGTGACTGATCGTGCTTAGGGAACATGCCAGAAGTCTTTGGGAATGAGATTAGTGTCTTACGGGGCTGGGGGGTTTTTTTGGTGTTTTTTTTTCGTTTTTTTTTTTTTCATCGTGTTTGTTGATGTCCGTGTTCCCTTTGTCTTTGTCGCTGTGCGCGTCTGACTTCATTTCTCTGTGTCTGTCTCACTTCTCTCATGCTTA
>NC_134902.1:28679724-28682224 GCF_041734735.1 Babylonia areolata | reverse complement strand
CACTTCCTCCTAATCACGATGGCCTGTGTTGGAGAATGAAGTAGCAGAAGCTCCGTTTTCCGAGGAGGACAGGCAGGCGCTCGAAACGTTGTTTACTGCTGTGGGTGCACGACTGAAGACCAAGTCACAACGGAATCTCTTGACAATGGATAGTACGTGTGTCCACTGCACAAACAACCGCGTCATCCAGCACCCCAACTGGAGACAACAAACAGACAACGTCCAGGAACCAAGGGTCGTCTCAGCCGGAGCCTGAAATCCTTTACAACCCTGCCCGAGCTTCTGGAGTCTTGTCGCCAGCTCATCCCCTCATTACGGTTACCGCACGCAAGGCATGGCTCACCAGTTTCTCAGGTGATGACTCCCAGACTTATGACTTGATAAGAATCACTTTATTATCACTAAGATAGTAAAGACACTAAATTACTGTATTTATCGTTAAAATAAACTACAGTCGATCAAGAGAAATATTGACTTGTGGCGGCATCACCTACTTAGTCTACAGCGTAGGGAGTCACCATCCACGAGACATCACTTGACGCGATAGAGCTTCTCTACAAGGCATGTCTATTATCTATTATCTATTATTTATTCACCCTTTTTTTTTCTCTCTCAAGGCCTGACTAAGCGCGTTGGGTTACGCTGCTGGTCAGGCATCTGCTTGGCAGATGTGGTGTAGCGCATATGGATTTGTCCGAACGCAGTGACGCCTCCTTGAGCTACTGAAACTGAAACTGATACAAGGCAAGGCCGGACTTCTGCTGGTCAGCTGAGGCATGGACACCATCGTGGACAGCAACCTGGCCAAACTGAACAGCGTGTACGGGCAGGTAGAGGAAGAGGCTGACTGCTGGCCACTTTTTACGGCGCGTGGCAAGGACAGTCAGGAGAGCGTGGCTGACTGGAGCTGCCGCATCGAGGGATTGTTTGCACGTGTCCGCAGAGTCACGGATACTGGCGGCGGGATAAACGAAGCGTCACGCCAAATGTTTTGGTGCGGATCTGCGACATCAACTGAAGGATGCCTCGTCTTATCAGTTCCACACAACCCCAGACTTCGACGAACTTCGTGAAGCAGGACGTCGCATCGAGAAACAGGAACCTCCCGCTGTTTGCTAAACCGCCCAAAGGGTGATACAAAGGCATCGTGCAAAGCCGCACAGAGCCAGCCCAGCCCCAGCAACACTGTGGAAGCCATGGTGAAGCAGCTTGCCGCGGACATCAAGGCCATTAAAGCAGAAAATAACTGGGTGTAGGATTCCCTTTCGGTAACAGGGAGTCCCTTGTGTACCACAGAAGGACATACAGTAGGACAGTGGTGTATATTATGACAGGAAGTGGCAGAAACAAAGCAGTAAAGAAGAGATGCCGACTGTCGAGACAAGCACGTGGGTATTGTTGAACCCCTCTTGTAACGGGGCTGCATGACTGCCAGCATGGCGGGGTAAAAACGGTCATGTACGTAAAAGCCAACTCGTGCACACGAGGGAACGTTGGAGTCGCGGCCTTTCAGTTTTCAGTTTCACTTTCTCAAGGAGGCGTCACTGCGTTCGGACAAATCCATACACGCTACACCACATCTGTTGAGCAGATGCCTGACCAGCAGCATAA
This sequence comes from Babylonia areolata, assembly GCF_041734735.1. NCBI lineage: Eukaryota > Metazoa > Mollusca > Gastropoda > Neogastropoda > Buccinidae > Babylonia > Babylonia areolata. The sequence goes on along the minus strand of NC_134902.1, from coordinate 28,680,613 downwards.
CCCAACGCGCTTAGTCAGGCCTTGAGTGCATGCTTACATATTTGTGTACCTATGAAGGGGATTTCATTTTACGTAATTTCGCCAGAGGACAACACTCTCGTTGCCATGGGTTCTTTTTCAGTGCGCCAAGTGCGTGCTGCACACGGGACCTCGGTTTATCGTCTCATCCGAAAGACTAGACGCTCAGTTTGATTTTCCAGTCAAACTTAGGAGAAAGGGCGAGAGCGGGATTCGAACCCACACCCTCACGGACTCTCTGTATTGGCAGCTGAGCGTCTTAACCATTCTGCCACCTTCGTCGCGGCCTACGAACGAAGAAGAAGAAGAAGTATGGTGTAAAGTGCATTAAGAACACAACAGTACGTTTCGTTATCCTAACAACGCTGCTTTGTTCTTGTTGACGAATCTGTTGCTTGTCCTTTACCCTTCATCAATACGTCATTTGTTTTCATTCATTCAATTTCTTTTCACTTTGTTTGTAACCCACCCCCACCCCCTCACACACACACACACACACACACACACACACACACACACACACACACACACACACACACACACAACACACACACACACACACACACACACACACACACACACACACTCCTAGTCCCCCTCCTCCCCTTCCCTGTCTCAATTATAATTTCTTGCCATTATCAAATTTCGGACAGCGCTGTTCTAACATGAATTCTTCTCATTTACTTCAGGCAGCTTTTCTCTCTTCTTGTTTGTTTCATCATTGTTTGATTTCATTTCATTCATTATCCATTTTGTCTTTGGAGTTGCTGGTTTGTTTTAGGGGGGGGGAGGTGGGAGGAGAGGGGGTAGCTTTCCGTTATGATTAATTTCACCCTATTCCATTGATATTTCACCTTGCTTTGTTCATTGT
>NC_134902.1:28674724-28677224 GCF_041734735.1 Babylonia areolata | reverse complement strand
CCGCAAAATCTTTCTTCGTCCGTCAGATTGTCAGTGAATAAAACTACACACACACACACACACACACACACACAAACAGACCACCACTTAAGGTCTAGTGGAGGGGGAGAAAATATCGGCGGCTGAACGTGATTCGAACCAGCGCGCTCAGATTCTCTCGCTTCCTATACGGACGCGTTACCTCTAGGCCATCATTCCACTATGTGATGTGGCCAATTGCTTTTATATGTAACTGCCGTGTACCCTGTGTGTCCAAATGCAAATGAGTGACAGCTGAAAGACAGCAGACTGATCAACCAGAGACCGTTACTTGCAGGGAGGTTACGAACGGAAACGAGAGTTTGCATGAATTTTGGTCCTGTGCTCATCCCCACCTGCCAAAATATGTATGACTGTACTAAGGATTGAACCTTTGATATAGATTACTACGTAACCGGAATTGTTGGTGTTTTTGTGTGTGATGGATAGACGTAGGTGACAAGTGTGATGGATAGAAGTAGGTGACAAGTGTGATGGATAGAAGAAGGTGACACGTGACACGTGTGATGGATAGAAGAAGGTGACAAGTGTGATGGATAAAAGTAGGTGATAAGTGTGATGGATAGAAGAAGGTACCAAGTGTGATGGATAGAAGTAGGTGATAAGTGTGATGGATAGGTGACAAGTGTGGTGGATAGAGGAAGGTGACAAGTGTGATGGATAGAAGAAGTTGACAAGTGTGATGGATAGAATAAGATAACAAGTGTGATGGATAGAAGGTGACAAGTGTGATGGTGTGATGGATAGAAGTAGGTGACAAGTGTGATGCATAGAAGAAGGTGACACGTGACAAATGTGATGGATAGAAGAAGGTGACACGTGACAAGTGTGATGGATAGAAGAAGGTGACAAGTGTAATGGATAGAAGTAGGTGATAAGTGTGATGGATAGAAGTAGGTGATTAGTGTGATGGATAGGTGACAAGGTGATAGATAGGTGATAAGTGTGATAGATAGGTGATAAGTGTGATGGATAGGTGACAAGTGTGATAGATAGGTGATAAGTGTGATAGATTGGTGATAAGTGTGACGGATAGAAGTAGGTGACAAGTGTGATGGATAGGTGACAAGTGTGATAGGTGATAAGTGTGATAGATAGGTGATAAGTGTGACGGATAGAAGTAGGTGACAAGTGTGATGGATGGGTGACAAGTGTGATAGAAGTAGGTGACAACTGTGATGGATAGGTGACAAGTATGATGGATAGAAGTAGGTGATAAGTGTGATGGATAGGTGATAAGTTTGACGGATAGAGGAAGGTGACAAGTGTGATGGATAGGTGATAAGTGTGACGGATAGAAGTAGGTGACAAGTGTGATGGATGGGTGACAAGTGTGATAGAAGTAGGTGACAACTGTGATGGATAGGTGACAAGTGTGATGGATAGAAGTAGGTGATAAGTGTGATGGATAGGTGATAAGTTTGACGGATAGAGGAAGGTGACAAGTGTGATGGATAGGTGATAAGTTTGACGGATAGGTGATAAGTGTGATGGATAGAAGTAGGTGACAAGTGTGATGGATGGAAGTAGGTGACAAGTGTGATGGATAGGTGACAACTGTGATGGATAGAAGTAGGTGACAAGTGTGATGGATAGGTGACAAGTGTGATGGATAGAAGTAGGTGATAAGTGTGATAGATAGAAGTAGGTTTTAGTTTTGTTTTCCTTTGTCTGTCTGCATTTTTTCTTTGTTTATATTCACCTGGATCATTGATGATCTTCTTTTTCTTCTCTCTCTCTCTCTCTTTCTATCTCTCCCTTTCTCTCTCTCTCTCTCTCACTTTGTGTGTGTGTGTGTGTGTGTGTGTGTGTGTGTGTGTGTGTGTGTGTGTGTGTGTGTGTGTGTCCATCTGTCGCTGGATTGATTCATTATAAATAACAGGCTACTAATATCTGTATGTGTGCATACATCACACACACACACACACACACACACACACACACACACACACACACACACACACACACACACACACAGAAAGAGAGAGAGAGAATATACGTGTGCGTGTGTTCATGTTTCCACATGTACGTGAATCCATCTGTAGGCGGATCGGGTATACTGTGAACAGCTGCACACATATTAACATTGATCGGGGTTGATGTTTGCAGACATGTGATATGTAGTTAAAGTCCAATTGATCCAGTGGGTTACCCGTTCTTCAGTTCCCAGCAAGGGTTGCAGGCCAGGCAGTGAAGGTGGGTAATAAATCAATCCCTATGCTGTGTGTAGCTCTATTTCGTGATGCATTTAGAACTTCGTCATGAACTACGTCTTCTTCGCAAAGTGAAGTGCTTTTTCCGTTCTTGATAATGTGCGGGTTAACTCTCTCCATACGAACGGCGAAAGAGACGACGTTAACAGCGTTTCACCCCAATTACCATCATCAAAATATTGCAAGTGGAAGGCTCTTATACTGAAGAGGTGAATGGTGACAAAAATACCACAGTTCAGATGACGGAA
>NC_134902.1:28664724-28672224 GCF_041734735.1 Babylonia areolata | reverse complement strand
CCCCATCATCCTCTCTCTCTCTCTCTTGTGCCCTCCCCCCATCATCCTCTCTCTCTCTCTGTGCCCTCCCCCCATCATCCCTCTCTCTCTCTCTCTGTGCCCTCCCCCATCATCCTCTCTCTCTCTCTCTGTGCCCTCCCCCCATCATCCTCTCTCTCTCTCTCTGTGCCCTCCCCCCATCATCCTCTCTCTCTCTGTGCCCTCCCCCCATCATCCTCTCTCTCTCTCTCTGTGCCCTCCCCCCATCATCCTCTCTCTCTCTCTCTGTGCCCTCCCCCCATCATCCTCTCTCTCTCTCTGTGCCCTCCCCCCATCATCCTCTCTCTCTCTGTCTGTGCCCTCCCCCCATCATCCTCTCTCTCTCTCTGTGCCCTCCCCCCATCATCCTCTCTCTCTCTCTCTGTGCCCTCCCCCCATCATCCTCTCTCTCTCTCTCTCTCTGTGCCCTCCCCCCATCCTCCTCTCTCTCTCTCTCTGTGCCCTCCCCCCATCCTCCTCTCTCTCTCTCTCTCTCTGTGCCCTCCCCCCATCCTCCTCTCTCTCTCTCTCTGTGCCCTCCCCCCATCATCCTCTCTCTCTCTCTCTGTGCCCTCCCCCCATCATCCTCTCTCTCTCTCTCTCTGTGCCCTCCCCCCATCCTCCTCTCTCTCTCTCTCTCTGTGCCTTCCCCCCATCATCCTCTCTCTCTCTCTCTGTGCCCTCCCCCCATCATCCTCTCTCTCTCTCTCTGTGCCCTTCCCCCCACCCCCTCCCACCCCCATCCTCCTCTCTCTCCGTGTTCTGCTTCCCTACTCTCTTTCAGATATATTTAGATAGAAAAAAAAAAAAAGATTGTCAAGAATTGTATTTCTTTCCCCATCATCACGAACTCCTCTCTCTGACACCAGTGCCCAGGATCTATGCTACTACCCACACCCAACCCCCAACCCTTTATTTTTTTTTTTATTTTTTTTTTTAGCAGATGTGGTGTAACGTGTATGGATCAGCCCGCATTCTTTGTCGCATCCTTCACACTGAAACTGAAACTCTTAACAACATTTCAAAAGAACGAAGCGGGTTTTATCATGTCAAAGATTAGATCCTGTCTGTCAGTCACGCAGCACATGCATCTACAGAGAACCTTCCAGTCCTCTGAGGCAACGCGCAGGAAACAGTTTAGAGCACTGACCAAGTCTCCCAGTGGACGATTTAGAGCACTAACACGAGGGGACCTGCGAACGGAAGTACAGGGGGGGAGCGGGGGTGGGGGGGGTGGGGGGGGATTGGGGAGTAGGATTCGTGACTAAGTGCGTTATATCGGGCGTCTAAGAAGAACGTGATAAAAGTATTTTGTCTAAGTCATTTTCTCATTGTTATCTCCACGTATTACGTTTTTTCTCACTTTAGGTTAGCTTCCAGACAATATGGTCATCTGTCTATCCATCCTTTGTATTCCAGCCAACACCCTTTAAGAAAGGAATCAGACAGTGGAAAGACTGCACATGGATTGTACAGCCCCTGTGTTTGCTCTGCTGTCTGGGACAGTGTCTCACTGGTAGTCTCCCCTTATCGACGTGAAGGGGCACGGGGCAGACTCCTGCTGACTGTACGTGACGGGGAATTTGACCGGGGCGTCTTGGGAGCACGTGATAAAAGTCTTATGTCTCGATCGTTTTTCTCGTTGTTATCTCTGGGTCTGCGTCTTTGTCGCTTTGGATTAGCTTCAAACTCTTTGTCTGTGTCAGCCCGTCTGTCTGTCTGTCTGCCTACCCCATCTTTCTGTCTCCCTCTTTTTCTCGGACAAAATGAAAAGAAAAGAAGAGAACTGTTATGAGTTATGCTTCTTTTCTTTTCTTTTTTTATCACTAACCAACTCCCTTGCTGGGGGTCTTCGAACAGCAAGAAGAGTGTTGAAGACTGCACACTGTCTCTTCATCTTATCTGTGAATACTGTTCTATGTGACGTTTAATTTCTCTCTTCCATGTCCGTACCTGTCTTCTCTCTCTCTCTCTCTCTCTCTCTCTCTCTCTCTCTCTCTATATATATATATATATATATATATATATATATATATATAAATATATATATATATATATATATATGTGTGTGTGTGTGTGTGTGTGTGTGTGTGTGTAAAACAAGTTACCATTGCCGACTTAGGCTGCAGAAATCTGGATATTAGAAGAGAATGCTACATTGAGAATACTAAGATGGGAACGTACATACATTTATTGGTAAAATTTCCCTTAACGTTGCCATACACGTTCAAATGACCTGTCATTCAATGAAACTAATATAGACCTGTTATGTTAATTCAAACTTAAATCTGTGAAATTGTAGTCGAAACTACCAAGTTTCCAGAAGTGCAGAATATGAAAAAAGGCGCATATGTCATAATAAAACGAAAATATAGCTGGATGCAGAAAGTTTTACCTGAAAATAGATTTAGCCTGGTTCTGTTGAACAAGAGAGTTTGTAAAGAAGAGACTTTCTTTTGTCAGAGCAAAGGACAGACTGCTATCTTGTTACGAACAAAACTGACATTCAAAGACAGAGAATAAAAAATATACCTGGTTCTATATATATGATGGTGTTTTTCAAGCATAGAAATATGATCATACAAGTTGTGACAAAGAGACACTTGCTAGATTTAGAATGTAGTCAAAAGATGGTTTTATATGAACTCTTCGGTTTGTGATATTTGTGCAGTATTCAGTGATGAAAACTCGAGATGACGAATTTCACTTTCTATTTTCATGCAAAGCTTGTGATTATTTGCTTTAAAAGATAATTGATTTTTCAAACTGTACAAATAAAATAATGAAATCCATTGGACAAAAACGAAAGGTTATAAAAAGACCTGCCGTTATGACAAATTGAGAAAAGTAAGTAAGTAAACTGTTGAACTGGATGTTGCAATGTTAAAATATGTACTGGTGTACTAATGGCGACAAAGTAATTAACTGTTTAGCAAAGTTTGCTGCTGATGCCAGCACCAGCAAAGTTAGTAAGCAGACTTTGCTTAACTCTCTCCATTCGAACGGCGAAAGAGACGACGTTAACAGCGTTTCACCCCAATTACCATCACCAAATTTTGCAAGCGGAAGGCTCTTACACTGAAGAGGTGAATGTTGACAAAGAATACCACAATTCTGACGACGGAAGCTAAAGGTTGGGTCATAGAGACACCCACTGGACATCCGAGGGGTCTGTGTAGAGGAGAAGAGAGGACTGGCCGTACTGAGTGAGTTAACGGAAACTGGTTGGCCCTGTTGTGTTTATATACAACAATGTGTTTCGTGTTTATATGCTTTTGTATTGCTCGATGAGTGTCTGTTATGTTTGTTATTCAAAACAGTCTGTCGTTTCAATGTAATGTGTGCGCGTTTGAGTGAGTTTGTGTTGGGTGTCTCTGTGTGTGTTCCAGGCTTAGTATGGATGTGTGTGAGTGTGAGTAGATATTATGTGCGTCAATATGTCATGGATGATATGTGTGTGTGTGTGTAATCTAAGTGACGCTGTTCAATTTATCTATCATATGAGTGCGCTAACTAGGAAAAAGAAAAAAAAAAAAAGGGGGGGGGGGGAACAACAGAAAAAAACAAACAACAAAAACAAGTCCAGATAGAGTTTCAATGCATGTGCTTCAGTTGGAGAAAATGCAAAGATTCCTTTGTGCCCAGCTGTAGAATAGTTCCCAACACTATTCCTTCCTTCCTTCCTTCCTTCCTTTGTCTGTTCATTCATTTCTTTGTCTGTTCATTCTATAATTTATTTATTTATATATTTATGTATGTGGAGTGATGGCCTAGAGGTAACGCGTCTCCCTAGGAAACGAGAGAATCTGAGCGCACTGGTTCGATTCACCGTTCAGCCGCCGATATTTTCTCCCCCTCCACTAGACCTTGAGTGGTGGTCTGGACGCTAGTCATTCGGATCAGACGATAAACCGAGGTCCCGTGTGCAGCATGCACTTAGCGCACGTAAAAGAACCCACGGCAACAAAAGGCTTGTTCCTGGCAAAATTCTGTAGAAAAATCCACTTCAATAGGAAAAACATATATAAAAATAAACTGCACGCAGGAAAAAAATACAAAAAATGGGTGGCGCTGTAGTGTAGCGACGCGCTCTCCCTGAGGAGAGCAGCCCGAATTTCACACAGAGAAATCTGTTGCGATAAAAAATAAATACAAATACAATTTATCTATCATGTTTTCATCTTGTATTTGGTACCTTTGACAAGAAACAACAACAACAACAACAACAAAACCCAAAAAAAACCAACAACCCCCCCAAAAAAAACAACAACAAACACACACACACACAAAAACAAAAACAAAACAAAACAAAACAAAAGAAAACAAACAAACCCAAAACCGTGCATCAATTTCACACTGCATGTTGCAGTTAATGTTAAGAGAAAGTCTGTGTCAATCTCTCTCTCTGTCTCTCTCTCGCTCGCTCGCTCGCTCGCTCGTTGTCGATCGCTATTACTTGTTCGCATTTGCTCTCGCACTCTCTCACATACGCACACTCTCTCTACTACTACTCAGTCACAAAGTATCTGGAATGTATACTGTTGAAAACTTGCAAGCATCTCTAATACTTCGGAAAACTTTAATGTACATGGTCTCCTTAACTCTCTCCATACGAACGGCGAAAGAGACGACGTTAACAGCGTTTCACCCCAATTACCATCATCAAAATATTGCAAGCAGAAGGCTCTTACACTGAAGAGGTGAATGTTGACAAAGAATACCACAATTCTGACGACGGAAGCTAAAGGTTGGGTCATTCAGACACCCACTGGACATCCGAGGGGTCTGTGTAGAGGAGAAGAGAGGACTGGCCGTACTGAGTGAGTTAAAGTATCCAAGTTCATCCCCCCTCCCGACCCCCGAACCTCCCCAGTCCCCAACCTCTTTGTTTTGCACAGAGTTGACAAAGTTTTATGTTACTGTCAACGCACGGTCTTTGGTAGGTTCTGAATAACACCTAGACCTATTTCTTTCTTATTATGTATCTCCCGCTAGGATCAAAGGGGTGAAATTGAAAACAGCATTGTAATTTGCGATGTGTTCATTCACAACATTTTATTTTACAGTAGCAAGACTATGGATGTTTTGAACGGTGGACAAGGCCAGACAATGGAAAATGAAACCTGGCTCATTGACAGAGTTCTTTGGGATCAAAGGGTTTGGAGGAACTAAGTAGTATGGCATGAGACAGGCAGATGAATTCAGTTGTTGTTTTTAAATGGGTCACCGACTGTGACTGCACGCGAGCCTTTGTATTGAAAAGGTGGGTATCTCACACACACACACACACACACACACACACACACACACACACACACACGCACACACGCACGCACGCACACACACACACACACACACACACACACACACACACACACACACACACACACTGTGACTCTAACAGTAATTCTAAGAATAACAACAACGCTACTACAAAAAACTCACGCGTGCACATGCAACCTTTGTTCACACACACACACAAACAGACACACATGCACGCACCCACGCACGTACGCACGCATACACGCATGCACATATCAAAAGAAGAGAACTTCCAGTATTTTTGTTATCACGCAACTCACCCACCATGAATCTGCCTCTCTCTCTCTCTCTCTCTCTCTCCCCTCTCTCTCTCTTTCTCTCTCATTTTCCAATCTGCAAAAATTGTCCCAAATATAATTGCAGAAATCCATAACCAAAAAATACTATACAAGCACACTCAATCCGGGACGTGGATCAACAATGAAATAATGAAATGAACACAGCCATATTCATCATAACTTGCCCCAGTGTTTCAGAAGGACCCGAAGCTGGGAGCAAAATGATCTTTCCTTTCCTTTCTACACTTTCTGTACTCTACCTTTTCCTTCACTAATGTTAGAACTTTGCCAATTTACCGACATGAAGCATTCACTACAAGATCCATTTTTATGATGTCATGATTCTTCTGTTGAATGTTTTACATTGTGCACTTGTTTGTTAACTTAGTTGTACACTGTACCCATAATAACGACAATAATGATAACTGATAACTGGATAGCACACTATCCAGTAATCTGCTCAAGGTCCTTTACAAAACACATGATTTTATATATAATGCACTGCATCAATGTTACGTATACACTCTAAAATGCTACTAGCAAACTACACACTCACACACACACGCCCCTCGCGCGCGCACACACACACACACACAATGCATGCACACATTTAAACATACATTCAAACATACATATGTACACACCAGCCGCCCTCCACAAACATGCATATGCACACACACACACACACACACACACACACACACACACACACACCTATGCATGATGTGCAATGATCTACATGACAAAGTCATCTGAGTCTGAACCTTTCTCCCCTTCTCCAGAACTGCAAGAAAGAAAGACAGAAAAAATATTGTCCATCCCCGTTCTTCCAGCCAACACCCTTTAAGAAAGGAATCAGACAGTGGAAAGACTGCACATGGATTGTACAGCCCCTGTGTTTGCTCTGCTGTCTGGGACAGTGTCTCACTGGTAGTCTCCCCTTATCGACGTGGAGGGGTACGGGGCAGACTCCTGCTGACTGTACGTGACGGGGAATTTGACCGGGGCGTCTTGGGAGCACGTGATAAAAGTCTTATGTCTCGATCGTTTTTCTCGTTGTTATCTCTGGGTCTGCGTCTTTGTCGCTTTGGGTTAGCTTCAAAACTCTCTATCTCTGTCTCTGTCTGTTTGTCTGCCTGTCAGTCTGTCTGTCTGTCTCTCTCATTTCCCAGTAAGGAATTTTTTCCCCCAAATACATGATTAATTGCTTGATCCTTATGTAATGAAGGCTTGAGTTCTGAGCTCTCTCTCTCTTTCTCTCTCTCATCTTGGATTTCGAATGTCTCTATTACCTGTGAAGAGAGAGGGTTACTGAAGACAAAGCCGGTGTGTTTGATCATGGTAATCAGTTTGAGATGAAAAACTACGGGCCTTTGAACAGGAAAGCCAGTAATCATGAGTGTAAAGTCTCACGTTATAGGCTGAGGTGGGATGAAGGGAAATTACGACATGGAGCCAGCACATGGAATTTTCATTAGTATGTTAGAACATTCATTGCATAAATAATGTGTACGCATGGTGGTAAATGCTTGTTATATACTCACGAACACATGTGTGTTGACGTTAGAAAGCATGATTATTTTTATTCTGTTGATATTTTTTAACCTTCACTTTCATGATAATGTTTGCTAAGAACAAAAACAAACCGTTTCACTCTCAGTTTTAACATACCAGGTTCAGACAAACAGGACTTGTTCTGTACTGGATGGCAAAATAATTGCACAGGAGACGACCAGTACTAAGGAAGACACTTTTATTTCTGTCTGACCACAGGGACAATCGTTTCGTTTCTTCCAGCATCAAAGACACTGAAAGCATTCATTGATCAGCGTACATTTACTGACCCACATGGGGGAGGTTAGGAGACAAGCTTTGCCCTTCT
>NC_134902.1:28634724-28659724 GCF_041734735.1 Babylonia areolata | reverse complement strand
GTCAAACAAAGACACGCGCATGTACGCTCACACGTACACAAACACAAAACATCACACACACAGACTCCTTTCACTGTTTTAATCATATCGCTTTCTGAGGACTGTTTGCCCTTCGTGTCAAAGGCCAGGGATATAAGCCTGGCAAAACAAAATGGTGTGTGCCGCCCCTCTAATCCCAGACCCCCCACCCACCCCCACACCCCCGGGGTTTCCACCGCCTTCCGTGTCTGGCTATGAAAACTACATGGTCACGAATCACCTGATAAACTGAGAGTTTATTTCTATCAGTCTGTTCTCTCTCTCTTGTCAGCCCTCTGTGAGGCCACACACCTGCTTTACAGTAGCGTAACAGGCCATACACCTGCTTTAAAAAGCACAGAAGCACAAGTCAACGCCTTCTACCATTCGAATGCACGTCGATTAAAAATAGATCATGACATGTACGAAAAGTGGTCTCGCGTGATATTTTATGCCCTATTTTCTCACTCATTTACCGACTCATTTATTAACTCTCTCAGTCGTTCGCCCGCACGCTCACTCACCCACACTCTTTGTTTTGTTACCAAGATCTGATCTCTTACCATTTCTGATAATCCTGTCACTGTGATCGTACGGGAAAAAAACAACAACAGCACATAAACAAACAAACAAAAAAGAAAAAAGAGAAAAGAAAGAGCGAACAGATCATCACCACCTTTCATTCTGTGTTTCCTTTTCATCTGACTTCTTTCAACTTCACAGGTTTACCATCCCATCTACCCCACCACGCCCGTCCGCCCCCCCCCCCCCCCACCTCCTCCTCTCCCCATCCTCTCCCTTCCCTCTCCATCCACCCAACACCATCCCTTCACACTCACCCCCACCACCATAATCCAAACAAATCCTGGTTAAATCCCAGCTTTCCTTCCACTGCTTCGCCTCCCCCCCCCCCCACCCCCCCCCCCCCCTCCACCTCTCCACCACCTCCTTCCCTGCTCCTACGCCCACAAAGTCCCACTACTCCAGACTAACCACTGCGAGCAAACATCTCGTAAATTGCAGATTCAGTGACCAATTCCACCCTTCTCACACCAGCAGGAGATAATACCAGTGGAAAGAACGGAGCCTGAAGGCTCGTATATAACTGGCCAACAGGCTTTAGAGGTTCCTGGTAACATAATGCCACCAAGTACTAGGGGTGGGGTGGTGGGGTGGTGGGGTGGTGATGGTAGATGATTGATTGGGAGGGGAATGATATGGACAGGGAATTTTAATAACCCATTCTGATGAGGCTTGCCGTCCCCTGCGCGAGGCCACAAACTCTCATCGGTCCGTGGGAGAGAGGAAGAAGGGTTGGGAGAGGCAGAGAGAGAGAGAGAGAGAGAGAGAGAGAGAGAGAGAGATTGGAGACAGAATAGTGATGACTGGTGATGATGACAATTGTTGTTGTTGTTGAAATCATCGTTGTTTGTTTTTTATGTTGGTCTTGCTTTCCACTCATTACGGGTGTTACTATCATCATCGTCGTCGTCGTCGTCGACGCTTTTATTAATGGTAGTGATGGTTTTGGTGTAGTTGTTGTTTCGTTCTTGTTGATGCTCTTGTATCTAACCGCCGTCGTGTCGTAATCCTCTTCCTTCTCATCAACATCTTCGTCGTTGTTGTTGTATGCCCAACCGTCGGCCAGGCATATATCAGCACAAAGTCAATATCATCCACTTGCTGCTCTCAAAGAAACTCAGTGAAAGATGGAGATAGATAGATAGATGTAGATAGATCGAGAGAGCGAGAGAGAGAGCGGGAATGACAAAGTGACAGAGAATACGAGACAGTTAAAGACCCAGGGAGAGACAGAGAGAGGGATAAAGAGTATGAGGAGGATGAGAGAAGGAGAGAGAGAGAGAGAGAGATTGGGAGGAGGGGGGGAAGGATGAGATAGAGAACCGGTGGGGGGAAGGGGTGGGTGCTTGGAAGTGGGGCAGAGAGAAAGATAGAGACCGACAGACAAACGGACAGACAGACAGACAGACAAACACAGACAAAAGGCAAACAGGGGGTGGAGGAGGAGCAAAACCGAAGAGCAAGAGAAGACCTTTTGTTTTCACACCCAAAAGACGCCCGACATATTCCCCAGCACGTAGAGTCGCCAGAAGTCTGCCCCATACCCCCACCCCCAACCCACCCCACACAACCCTCTCCACATCGATAAACGTAGACTGGAAGTAAGACACTGTCCCAGACAGCAGAGCAAACACACAGGGGGTTAGGGCCCCTGTCCAGTCATTATTCCTATTCTGTTTTTCAATGGTGTGGCGAAATTGTTGGTAAACGAACCTACAAGTGTGTGGTCAGGGTGGGAAAAATATCTGAGTCTGGGAGAAAGTTGGAGGGGTGAATTTTCGTCATGTCTTTTAAAAATCTTTATTATCATTATATATTTCTTTCTTTCTTTCTTTCTTTCTTTAGGACAGGGGAGAGTATAGCGGGGATAAGATCGGAAGGGATGATGGGTTGTTTGTACGGGAGAGGGAAGGTTGGTTTACGTAAAATCGGTAAAACATTTTTTTCCCATGGGCCTAAAAATCAAAAGGTTCACATGTCCTAATCCTATATTGTATTGTATTTCTCTTTTTGTCACAACATATTTCTCAATGTGAAATTCGGGCTGCTCTCCCCTATCGAAGTGGATTTTTCTACAGAATTTTGCCAGGGACAACCCTTTTGTTGCCGTGGGTTCTTTTACGTTCGCTAAGTGCATGCTGCACACGGGACCTATGTTTATCGTCTCATCCGAATGACTAGCGTCCAGACCACCACTCAAGGTCTAGTGGAGGGGGGGGGGAGAAAATATCGGCGGCTGAACGGTGAATCGAACCAGTGCGCTCAGATTCTCTCGCTTCCTAGGCAGACGCGTTACCTCTAGGCCATCACTCCACATACATAAATACATCATTACAGTCCTTCGTCACCCTATTTCTTCTCTCTCTCTCTCTCTCTTGAATTTAAGCAAACATGTATGTTTCACGGTGATGACTTGTGTTTCAGACTGCCTGTATAATTGTCCATGTACTCCCTACCTCCCGACCCCCCACTCCCTTGACACGGGCAAATGGTCTAGTTATTAAAATGTTCGAGTTCGAGTTCGAGTTCCCTCTCTCTCTTTTCTTTTAATCCCAGTGAATGTTTTTCAAGACTTCCGCCCAAACTATCATTCGGTTGCTCTATGTTCTGTAACACTTGCAAAGTGTGTGTGTGTGTGTGTGTGTGTGTGTGTGTGTGTGTGTGTGTGTGTGTGTGTGTGTGTGTGTGTGTGTGTGTGTATGTGCTGCACATGGACCTTTACTTTGTCCTCGCACGAGAAAGACCCCGCACCGCCATTCAGTATCTTGTGGAGGGAGGGGGGGCGGGGGGTTCTACACCATGGTTGGGTTTGGAACTGGTGAGATGGCTCAGTTCGTACCTAGATATTGCGGCCAGCAGCCTACCACGCGTTACCTACCTACCCAGTTATATCCCACAAAAGAAGATATAATGCATGTTCCCCACGATTCATTTCTGTTACGTGTGTTGCCATGATATTTTAGCACACCAAAATATTTAATAAGTCCTTACATTCTGACAAGAAAAACCACCTCCTTCTCAAACCTTAATCAGTTCAGCTTGTCTGAATTTTTTTTTTCTTTTACCCATATCTCGAAGTTAGGAAATACCCCCCCACGCTTTCTCGCGCAACGGTGTGGAGGAGGGGGTTTGTGGGGGCGGGGGGGATGGGAGGAAATTTCGTGCAGTGTGTGAGAAAGCGTGGAATTATGAGAAAGCTCATAATTCAGATACACTCCTTTTTTTTTTTTTTTACCAAATCCATCTTCATTGATCTTTTTCCATTACTTCACTCACTCACTCACTCACTTCACTCATTCCCTCGACCGCTGGGGTCGTTGGGGGGACATGAGGAAGATGTCATAGCTCGCCACGCCGTTCTGTTGGCAGCTGTCGTGAGGAGATCTGGCATCGTCATTTTGGTCCATTCCTTGACGTTGTCGGACCAGCTCTTTTCTCTGCCGCCCCCGTCTGCGCCCTCCCTCTACAGTCCCTTGCAGGATGGTTTTGGAGAGGGTGTTATGTCGTATGACGTGACCAAACCATGCCATCTTCCGTCGTTTGACAGTCGCCAGCAGTGGTTCTTGGGGCCCAACAAGGTTGCTGACCAGGTTCCGCACATAGTCATTGGTCTTGTGCTCCTTGTAGGAGATGTATAGTAGTCTCCTCAAGCACTTGGTTTCGAATGCTTGGATTCTTCTTTCTGTTTCTGCCATCAGTGTCCATGTCTCACATCCATATAAGAGGATGGAGACCACCAGTGACTTGTAGAGCAGATTTCAAAACCCATTACCCAGATTTCAAAACGTTCACTTTTCTTTACTCGCCCCCCCCACCCCCATCCCCCCATCCCCCCCCTCCCCCTCCCCCTCCCCCTCGACCACCCCCTGTGTTTTAAACAAGACAAGAAATCTTTACCCAGATCCTTCCGCTTCCGTTTTTTTTTCTTGACCCCTCTCCCCCCTCCCCCCTCTCCCCTTCCCCCGCCCCCTGTCCTTTCTTCAAGACACAAGTCAAGGGTTAAGGAGGACAGGCTTGGGGTTGTGAACCCCCTTGTTTTTTTTGTGTTTTTTTTTTGGGGGGGGTGCTCTGCCTTGCTGGCTGTCACTGTGCCTGGCTTCTTCCAGTTTTTTCTGTTGTATCCACGTGGATGGGGGATGGGGGATGGGGGGGAGGGGGGAGGGGGGAGGCACAGGGGCAGACTCTTCCTTCCTGGTGACTGATTGTGCTGAGGAATGTGCCAGAGAATCTTTTTTTTCTTTTTGGGCGATCGTGGTGAGAGAAAAAAAAAAGAAAAAAAGAAAAAGAAAAAAAAAGGTTGTCTGTCTTCTTGCTCATGTGCCTCACTGATGTCTTCCTCTGTCTGTCTGTCCTTCTGTCTGTCCTGTCTGTCTGTCTGTCTGTCCGTCCGTCTTTCTGTCCCTCTGCCTGTCTGCCTGTCTGCCTGTCTCTATCTCTCTGTCTCTCTGTTTTATCGGTCTGTCTTTTTGTCTTTTTGAATGTCTGTGACTGTGCTTTCATATCTGTGAAACTGCATGTTTGGTGCATTTCTGTTGTGCATGTGTGGGTGTGGGTGTGAATGTGTGTCTTCATGTTTTACATTTATTCGCTTATTTATCACCATTGTTGTCTTTTTTTTGTCTTTTAAAAAAAAAATCATTTTATTAGTATTACTGTTATTATTACTACTACCTTTTTCTATATTATAATTATTATTCATTTATCTATTTATTTATGTAAGCTTATCTATTATTTATTCCCCCGGTTTTTTTGTTTTTTTTTGGGTTTTTTTTCTCAAGGCCTGACTAAGCGCGTTGGGTTACGCTGCTGGTCAGGCATCTTGCTTGGCAGATGTGGTGTAGCGTATATGGTTTGTCCGAACGCAGTGACGCCTCCTTGAGCAACTGAAACTGAAACTGAAACTGTGTGTATTTGTTGCCCTTCCTCCGTTCCCTCATCTCCCACGACTCTTTCTCTGTGTGTCTTTGACATTTTCAGGCGAATTCACAATGGAGGATTAATGTCCATTGCCACTTCCGGTTGTGTTTATTGCCCCTCCTCCCCCTGAACCTATTTCTCTGTCTCTGTTTTTGTGCCTGCCTGTCTTTTGTCTCCGCCTCTGCATCTCTCTCTCTCTCTGTCTCTCTTTGCCTCCCCCCCCTCTCTCTCTGTTTCTGTGTGTGTGTCTCTCTCTCTGTGTCTCTGTGTCTCTCTGCCCCCCCCCCTCTCTCTCTCTCTCTCTCTCTGCGAATTCCAGGGATATTTAAACTTGAGATTTGTGACTTTTCTTAGTTCGCACTCAAATCTACCCTTCTCTCCGTCTATTTATTTGTTTGTCTGTATGTCTTTCCGTCTGTCTGTCAGTCTCTGTCTCTCTCTCTGTCTGTTAGTCTGTCCCTTCCAAGCACCCCCCTTCTCTCTCTCTCTCTCTCTCTCTCTAACTCTCTCGTTGTTATATGTGTGCGCTCGACGTAGATACCAAACTATGTGCAATAAACCTCCCTCTCTCTGTCTCTCTTTTTGTCTCTTTTTGTCTCTCTCCGCCTTTGTCTCCATCCTCCCTCTCTCTCCGTCCGTCTCTCTGCTTCTATCCTCAGAGCTGAAAGCCTCAGAATTCTAATGGTTCATTAAAGCACACTGCCCATCCAGATTCTTCAGTTTATAAAAAAAAAAAAAAAAAAAAAATCCCACTACAAAACTTCTCCTCTCCCCTCCACCCCTTCCCCCCCCCTCCACCCCCTCCCCCTCCAACGCTCCCAGTTGGTATTACGTTACCAACGATACCCCAGAGTCTCTGGGCGACTAATGCATCGTGGTGAAGCCCTAGATGGGGGGGTGGGGGGGGGATGGGTTGGAAACTGAACCTGTAATTTACGAGTTGTTTGCTCCTCGTTGTTAGTCTAAAGTAGAAGGACCGTGGATATTTGAACAGCGGGTGAAGGGTGGAGAGAAAGCTGAACTTTCTGTAAGATTTGGTGGGTTTTTTTTAAAAGTCTTTGGGGAGTTTGGACAGTGTGTGTGGTGGTGGGGAGGGGGGAGGGGGGTAACGGGGGGTGGGGGGTGAGGAGGAGGGTGTTGGGGCCAAGAGGAGGTGAGGGGTTGGGGTGGAAGGAGGTTGGGGGGGGGGGGCCAGGGGGGGAGGAACCGGAAAGGGTGAGGGCAGACGTTTGAGTTGAAGGGAAAAGTGTGTGAGTGTGTGTGTGTGTGTCTGTGTCTGTGTCTGCGTGCGTGCGTGCGTGTGTGTGTGTGTGTGTGCGTGTGTGTGTGCGTGTGTGTGTGTGTGTGTGTGTGTGCGTGTGTGTGTGTGTGTGTGTGCGTGTGTGCGTGCGTTCGTGTGAGTCTCAGTGTGTGAACAACACAAAAACGGAACACTTGAAATGCAGTCAACGTGGAACCCATTGGTGTTTGATTGAAACATCAATGAATAAATTGATAAATCAACAAAAACATAAACATACTTACATGCGCGTGATAAAGCAAACAGTTAAGTGCAAGTTACCGTTTTGTTTGTGTGCTCGTTGTCTTTGTGCGTATGTCAACATTAATTTGTTAGAGATTACCCCAAATAATTGCCACTATAATGATCAAATATCAAATACTGTTCCTCCTTGTTCTCTTGTTGATGTTTTTTCCCCCTTGGACCAGAAAACATGTTTATTGATGACGTACGAATGCTTTTTTTTTTGGATCACCGCACCTTGAATTTTTTCCAAACATTGAAACTGTGATTGTTATTCATGGTGGAAAGGAGGAAGAACGGAATCTTGTTTAAAAGGGGGGAACACATTTTACGAGCTTCCGTGTCGCGGTGGTCAGCGTCCCGAACGGAATGCCGAGAGGTCGCTGGTTCAAAACCTCAGCAACTTCTGAACTATTACAGTTCGTCTGCTGGGACGGGCTGTCACCTAGGGTTGAGGAAACTACTGACTCAAATGGAATGGAAAGGCCGTGACCATGGCTACGGCACATTGTAATCATCCCTCTGATGTATCTTTCGGAATCTTGGTCAGATTTCATGGCCCAACTATGCAGGTGTCATCTTCTTCATGTTCTTGTTATTCTTTTTCTTCCCCGCCGGGGAGAGCGATTTTTGCCAACGGCCATACCACGTTGAAAACACCGGTTCTCGTCTGATCACCGAAGTTAAAGCAACGTCGGGCCCGGTTAGTACTTGGATGGGTGACCGCCTGGGAACACCGGGTGCTGTTGGCATACCTTTTAAGCGCGTTGGGTTACGCTGCTGGTCAGGCATCTGCTTGGCAGATGTGGTGTAGCGTATATGGATTTGTCCGAACGCAGTGACGCCTCCTTGAGCTACTGAAACTGAAACACCCCCTCCTCCCCCTTCCTCCTCCTCCTCCTTCCTCCTCTTCTTCTTCTTCCCACTCGTGGTCTGCACCCCCCACGTTCACTCGTTTGTTTTTACGTCATTGGCATGTGTATGATTGCTTTCACCCAGCCATAGGCAGTCATACTCCGTTTTCAGGAATGTGCGTGTTATGTATACATATATCCTTGTTTACACACCACACCAAACACTAACGTGGATTGTAGGATCTTTAACGAGCATACTTGACCTGCATGTGTATACGCACGAAAGGGTTTCAGGCCCTGAAAGGTCTTACATAATTGTGTTGAACTTGTAGATCAGAAAACATCCCCATCCTTAAAACACCAGACACAGCCGGGAGTCGAATTAAGGACCTTCAGCGCTTTAACAGCTCGGCTATTGCTCCCATCGACAGCGTCTATTTATGCTGTTTGTTCTCCTAGGGAAGGCCTCAGTTCCGATTTCTTCTCCATTTTTGACACTTTAACCCGGTGTTCGGTTGTCTGTGTGTGTGTGTGTGTGTGTGTGTGTGTGTGTCTGTCTGTCTGTCTGTGTGTCTGTGTGTCCGTGGTAAACTTTAACATTGACATTTTCTCTGCAAATACTTTGTAAGTTGACACCAAATTAGGCATAAAAATAGGAAAAATTCAGTTCTTTCCAGTCATCTTGTTTAAAACAATATTGCTCCTCTGGGATGGGCACAAAAAATAAATAATGAAGCCTAATTATATGCAAACTGCATTTACTGTCATATTTATATTTTTTGTATTCTCTAAACTTGGCACTTTGATCTGATATTCTGACCCAACAAGAGCAGTCATTATTATCATTTTTTCTTCAAACAGGAACTTCTTTTGCTAAGCATGGAAGTTTTATTTATTTTGCAAACGTTTTGGTGCAGATAGTAAAAAAGGGAAATTACTCTGTAATTAATGCTAGGGGACTTAATTTGCTTTAAACTGATCTTTCTCATCTTAAACATTACATTTTGAAATTATACTCAGTACATAAAAAGCTTGGATTTTTTTTTAAAGTGTATCACAAGTGAGTCTTGAAGGCCTTGCCTCTCTTGTTCAAGTATGTGATGAGTTCGTATACCAATTTTAGGCACCAGCAGATTCACTGATGCTGTGGTAACAGTTTCACTCCAGGAGAAACTCGCGCCCAGCTTAGCTTCACGACTACACAATCATTATCCGTCAGTGTTGGGTTGAACAGGTGGCGTTTCGGAAAGGTTGAATCAGAACAGTCACTACTGCACACCACCGAAATAGCAGCATTGCAGGGTCTCCCTGGCGTGGTGATCCTGTGGCAACCTGGCACTTGTATAGCTCCACGTGGGTCACTAGCACTGAAACTGCAACAGAACGAATATAGTTGTTTCTGTTGTTATTTCTGTTGTTTTTTGGTGGGAGTCTGGACGAATGACGTCAAGTAGCAATCAGAGGCCGCGGAAATTGGGACAGAAAGTATTGGTCATTTTATATGTAAAGAACCAATCAAATGTGTTTACTAGAAGGAGGTGCAAAGTGCGTCAAACGGTTTTGCGTCTTCAATAATTCGACCAGTCATTTTTTTCTTTCAGAAGTGTGTTGACATTTGAGGACGGAATACAAAAAGTTAACTTCAATTCGGTAGGAGGACTTTAGTGCGGAAAGAAGTTTTGAAATGGGGTAAGGGTGGGGTGGAATACTGGATGAAGTTCGGACCTATCTACAATATGCTCTCTCTCTCTGTGTCTCTCTCTCTCTCTCTCTCTCTCTCTCTCTCTAGCCCCCCTCTCTCTCTGTTTATGTAGTATTCTAGCTATTGATTGATGAGTGCGTACATACAGTTTCACCCACGCACAACGCATCTCACAATATTCAATGGAAGTGATATGTAGGATTCAAACCCGTGGACATTCGCTTCTCAGACGGGCGTATTAACCACTGGGCTTTTGTTCCACCCTTTTTGGAACATTCTGTTCCACTATTGTGGTGGCTGGAACACCTGACAGGCGATAGGAACAAAATTTGTTCTTGATATTTTGATTAATTTGTTTTAATTTTTACTTCTATTGTTGCTACTATTGTTAACTCTTTCCATACGAACGGCGAAAGAGATGCCGTTAACAGCGTTTCACCCCAATTACCATCATCAAAATATGCAAGCGGAAGGCTCTTATACTGAAGACGTGAATGTTGACAAAGCATACCACAATTCTGACGACGGAAGCTAAAGGTTGGGTCATTCAGACACCCACTGGACATCCGAGGGGTCTGTGTAGAGGAGAAGAGAGGACTGGCCGTACTGAGTGAGTTAAACGTACACATGTTCATATACTTTGAGCGGCCAAGATGTGCTTACACGCGCGCGTGTGTGTCTACATCTTGTGTGGAGTGGGTGTGGGTCTGTAGGATGAAACTGGAGCTGGATAATTTGTGTGTGCAGGTGTATTGCGTGGTTTTGTTGCTGTTGTTGTTGTTGTTTGTAGTATGCATACATCATTGTATTTTTCATTGTAAACACCCACGGCTTTTGTATCATTGGACTGGACGTACCACATGTCCTTTTATCATTTTGAATGATGATGAATGATGTGGATACTGGTTTTGCGCCTATCCTCGGTTGGAGAGAAAGCTGACAGCGCTTTACAAACACGGGGGTTATTTTGCACAACAGGCTGCCTACTAGGTAGAGCCGACTGACGGCTCCCATTGGGCGCTCATCATTGTTTCCTGTGTCGGACAAACATGCAACATTTTACGTGAATGACCATTCTTTCTGGTAGGGAGGGGGGCTGTAGAAGTGACATTCCCTTATTCAACACACGGGGGAGTGGGGGGGGGAGAGGGGCGGGGGTTATAGAGGTAATAGGCGGACTGAAGGCCAGTGGTTCACGGTATATGAATGGACTTTTGAAAGTATATAATCAAGGTCTGGAGACAGACATGGGGGTCGTCTGAAAGGGTTCCACGGTATTGAATGCTCAGCTTGTGGGGGCAAATATCATCCAGAAAACGATATGGCTAAAACTCTGATAAAACAAACGTGTACGGCTGGGCAAGATAGATAGGTAGATAGATAGATAGATAGAGAGAGAGAGAGGAAGAGAGAGAGAGAGAGAGAGAGACAGAGAGAGAGCCTGTCCGTGTAAGCGCGCACGCATACGTGTCCAACCAAAATGATGTTTAGCCAGAACGGCTGACAAACGGTTCTTGGACAAACAGAAAACGACAAAGTCAGCTGATGAAGGTAATTGTCCCGGGCTCCCACAACAAATGATCCCATCTGTGGCAAGAAAAGCGAAGATCAACAAAAGAACTGACGCTGCAAAGAGTCCGTAACGAACAAAAAACAACAAAAAAGAAAAAAAAAAAAAGAAAGAAAGAAAGAAAAAAAGAGAGGAAAAAAGCAGGGCCTTGGACAGAGGCCCAGCGTGGACAGATCGGAATCAATCTGGACTCATTCAAGTCCTCCTCCCCCTCCCCCTCCCCCCATTTTTTTTTTCGGCCTCGCTCTGGCCCACGCAGAACAAACGTCGAGGATTAACGAGGGTCGGAACCGCTCCAGTGGCGAGGAAATGATCCTGCAGCCCAATCATGGGAATCGCGAGGTAAACTGGTTTGCAGCCCAGAAAAAAAGAGTTGCTTGGAAAACGATGAAGACAGAGTGATGGATGTGACAGGATTTTTTTTTTTTTTTTTTCTGAAAATCATTGCCAGGTTTTCGTCATCACTGAGCTCAAATTCGTGTTTTCTGTTCCACGCATTTTGCTGATTCTTGAGACAGAGCGGTGTGCCGAAGTTCTAATTGACGTGACTGTTCTTGTGTTTGTTTGTGCAGTTATAATCTGCAAGTCTGTGCCGCTCAACTTGGGGGTGAAAATTGATTAATCTAGCTCAGTTCTATTGAAAAATCAATGCAACACGCCATTTCTACTGAAAAGTCCTTGCGCTATTTTTTTTATACACCATATCTATTGAAAATCCAGTTACGTATTTCTATTGAAAAGTTAGTGCACCATTTCTTCGTGAAAAAAGAAAAGAAAATTCAAATAACCATTCCTATTGAAAAGTCCTTGCACCATTTCCATGGAACCTCGATGCAATATTTATATTGAAATGTTTATACATGATTTCCATTTAAAAATCATGTCAGCATTTCTATTGTAAAGTCAATGATACTATTTCTTTGAAAACAAAAAAGTAATTGAAAATTCAAAGGACCATTTCTATTGAAAATTCTATTGAAAAGACAGCCTTCTTCTAGTGAGAAGCCAGTGCGCCGTGTCTGGCGTTGGAAAGACGTGTGTGTGGCCAGCACGGACAGCCAATACCACCGGTGATTGCGGTCGTTGTTCTCTGTACTTTATGGGCAGTCTTTGTGGAAGTCCTGCCTATGGTCTCCACGCACGCTACCTTCAGGTGTTCCCCGAAAAGCACTCTTTCAACTTGTGTGCCAAGTTGGTCATCAAACGCTGTGTGATCTTTGCCCACACGGTGGTGTCTGTGATCGTGGTTTTGAGAGGAGGGGTTCTTTTTTTTTCTGTGTGTGGGTAAGAGACTGAAATAAAGGTAGCTCTTTGTTTTGTTTTTTTAATTTTTACCCAGCTTCTAGTTCTGTCGGGAAAGCAGTTACCTCCTCTGCTGTTCTGATGGTCGTAGTCAGATACAACTGACCATCACAAGTTCTGCTGATGACTTCTTGTGGGTCACTGACCATCGTCCATGACAGACGCAGTCCTGTTCAAACAGATGGACCCGTTTTCGTCATAGCGACAATGTCATGTTTAACACACACACAAAAAAAACACACAAAAAAGCAAAACCAAACCTTTCCGCACCTGCCCCCGCCTCAACCTTCCCTCGACCTCAATCCGCCCTCACTCCCCAAGATCAAGAGTTATTCTAATGTGAAAATGCAGCAACAACCCTTTTACCCCTTCGTTACAATACCTCCTGCTGTTCAGGCAGGTATCAGCTGTCTTTGTTGTTTGACAGCAGATGTGAGTTCAGTTCAGTTCGCTTACTGAAGGAGGCGTCAGAGTGTTCGGACAAATCCATATACAGTACACCAGCACCAGCTGAGCAGATGCCTGACCAACAGCGTAACACAATGCACCTAGTCAGGCCTTGAGGGAAAAAAAAGATTAAAAAAATAAATAAGTAGATGTATCTAAAAATTTGATAAACAAGAACAGGTAAGCAAACAGAAATGTAGAAGAAAAAAAAAGACAACAGCCAAAGTCACACACTGCCCACCTGGCTGAGTTATGAATGTCCGGATGGGGGAGAAGGAGTTTGGGCAAAGGACCAAAATCACACACCCTCCCCCCACTCCCCATCCCCACCTATTCCATTGCGGGCGTGTATTGACTGCTCTCTCAGTGTTAAGATACCCGTTCATTCACAGCGTAAACCCCTCCCCACCCCACGCCATTCCACCCCAAGAAAACCAACCCGATCAGATAATGTAACACACACACACACACACACACACACACACACACACAGGTATTGAACTGAACATTTTACCACCTTGTGACACACACGTCAGGTTCGTATGCACGTGCAAATCGCCCCAAAATACCACTGGTGAGAAACAGTTCAGTGATGAAGATACCGAAATGCGCAGAGCACTACTGGTAGTGCAGTAACGCCATCACAATGAAAGTTTTCTGCTGCGTGTACGAGTATTTTGAGCTCCGCTATATACTGCGTGTGTGGGTACCATGAACACAGGATATATATGCTGCGTGTGTTGGCATCTTGAGCACCGCTGTATGCTGCGGGTGGGGGTATCACTGACACCATTCTATGCTGAGAGTGAAGATATCCATGAACACCGATGTAAGCTGCGTGTGTGGGTACCTTGATCACCGCTCACTGTGTGTGTGTGTGTGTGTGTGTGTGTGTGTGTGTGTGTGAGCGCGCGCGCGGACCTTTCAATTCGGTTCAGTTACTTTGACAACATAACATTCATTCCTTTCTGTCCAGGTGAATTTTGCAGAAAGCTTGGAAACGGCGGGGGTGTGCACACCTGTGTGTGTGTGTGTGTGTGTGTGTGTGTGAGAGAGAGAGAGAGAGAGAGAGAGAGAGAGTTTGTGTGTCTGTGTGTGCGTGTGTGCGTTGTGTGTATGTGTGTGTGCACGTGCGTGTGTATGTGTGTGTGCGCGTGCACGTGTGCCGTGTGTCTCTGTGTGTGCATTCTTGTGTGTGTGTGTGTGTGTGTGGCACCCCCACCCCCATATATACCAACCTCACAGTAGAGAAGGGGAGTAAGTCAGGTCCGATGCCCGTATACACCCCCTCCCTGGCCTCCTCACTACTGAACTCAGAGAAGAGAAGGGGAGTAATTCTGGCCTAATGTCCGAACCCCCCCCCCCCCCCCACCCCCCCCCCCAAACACCCGCCTCCCCCGTTCTCATCTCCAAAATTCTGACCTTACGTCCAATACATTAGTTGGAAAAGGTGTGTTGTGGCGTTGGCCAGAATCACCCACAACCACACCCACACCCACGATGATGAAGACAGGTGGGAAGAAAGGTTGGGTCTAGTCATTCGGCAAAACAGCTCCCCACCGTTTCGATGGACATGTTTGTTGAAGAGGGCTGGAGAGTTTCAGCTTCAGGCCAAACTTTTTTTTTACCTGTACCTTTATTATTATTATCATCTTTATTATCGATAATTTTGTTATTGCCTTTCTCTCTCCGTGAGTATTAGATAAACAGAGGTGAGTGCACTAGCTCTGCGATGGCCTTGATATTGTTTCATAATCATGTGTGTGTGTGTGTGTGTGTGTGTGTGTGTGTGTGTGTGTGTGTGTGATCTACAGTTTAACGTATGTCCACTTGAAGTGTTATTAAAACGGGGGTGTAAATATGTGTGTGTGTGAGTGTGTGTGTGTGTGTGTGTGTGTGTGTGTGTGTGTGTGTGTGTGTGTGTGTGTGTGATCTACAGTTTAACGTATGTCCACTTGAAGTGTTATTAAAACGGGGGTGTAAATATGTGTGTGTGTGAGTGTGTGTGTGTGTGTGTGTGTGTGTGTGTGTGTGTGTGTGTGTGTGTGTGTGTGTGATCTACAGTTTAACGTATGTCCACTTGAAGTGTTATTAAAACGGGGGTGTAAATATGTGTGTGTGTGAGTGTGTGTGTGTGTGTGTGTGTGTGTGTGTGTGTGTGTGTGTGTGTGTGTGTGTGTGTGTGTGATCTACAGTTTAACGTATGTCCACTTGAAGTGTTATTAAAACGGGGGTGTAAATATGTGTGTGTGTGAGTGTGTGTGTGTGTGTGTGTGTGTGTGTGTGTGTGTGTGTGTGTGTGTGTGATCTACAGTTTAACGTATGTCCACTTGAAGTGTTATTAACACCGGGGTGTAAATATGTGTGTGTGTGTGTGTGTGTGTGTGTGTGTGTGTGTGTGTGTGTGTGTGTGTGTGTGTGTGTGTGTGTGATCTACAGTTTAACGTATGTCCACTTGAAGTGTTATTAAAACGGGGGTGTAAATATGTGTGTGTGTGTGTGTGTGATCTACAGTTTAACGTATGTCCACTTGAAGTGTTATTAAAACGGGGGTGTAAATGTGTGTGTGTGTGTGTGTGTGTGTGTGTGTGTGTGTGTGTGTGTGTGTGTGTGATCTACAGTTTAACGTATGTCCACTTGAAGTGTTATTAACACCGGGGTGTAAATATGTGTGTGTGTGTGTGTGTGTGTGTGTGTGTGTGTGTGTGTGTGTGTGTGTGTGTGTGTGTGTGTGTGTGTGATCTACAGTTTAACGTATGTGCACTTGAAGTGTTATTAAAACGGGGGTGTAAATTGTGTGTGTGTGTGTGTGTGTGTGTGTGTGTGTGCTGGAGTGTAACAGTTGTAGTATTGAAAGTATGTTACTTTGTGGGTTTTGTGCATTGTGTTTTTTTTCTTTTTTTCTTTTCGATATCAAAGATGTTTCAACTACCTTTGTGTGTTTTCTTGTTTCACTTCAAGAACTGAAATTTTATTGTAAAGCGCTTACAGCTTGCTTATGATTATATTATAGCGCAAAATAAAAAAAAAATATTAAGAGAGTTGTCAAAATGTAGACACAAGGGAACTTGCCGTGGGGGACGGTAAACTGAGTTCGCATGTGCAGCATGCACTCAGCGAGTATAAAAGAAACCGTGGTAATATGACAGTTGTACCCAGCAAACTTATGCGGGGAAAGAATTGCGTTTTGATGAGGGATTGGGGTTGAACGTGATGGTGGTGGAAGTGGGGTGGGTGGGAGTGGGGGGGGGGGGGGGGTGGGGATACACTTGTAGACAAGTAGGAAACAAATAGATGGCGCTGCACTGTGAGATGACATCACCCAGGGGACAGCAGCCCCAATTCCTCTCAGAGCAATCTGACGTTCTGATGTTCCCCTCCTAACGATGTGTGTGTGTGTGTGTGTGTGTGTAAGAGAGAGAGAGAGAGAGAGAGAGAGAGAGAGAACATTTGTTTCATCTTTCCAGTTTTAATCTATATATGTTATGTACAATGTTTCTTTGAGGAACTGTTTAGCGGGAACTGTTTTATCATGTAATGTCGTAGTTTGTTTGCTTTGTTCTATTGTTCATCTGTGTTCGCGTGTAAATGTGCGCGTTGATGTATGTATGTATGTGTGTGTGTGTATGTGTCACTGCATGAGTGCGTGAGTAGCGTGTGTGTATAAGCGTGTGTTTGTTTGTGTATGCGTGTGTGCGTGCGTGTGTACGAGCGCGCGCGCGCGTGTTTTATATATATATATATATATATATATATATATATGATGTGTGTGTGTGTGTGTGTGTGTGTGTGTGTGTGTGTGTGTGTGTGTGTGTGTGTGTGTGTGTGTGTGTGTGTGTGTGTAACCCTCTCATCCTGCGTGTAAGAACTGTTTTTAGTTTAAAAGTTAATCACGAGGTTTTTTTTGACGAATCTTCACCCTTTCTTGTGGCAAACCAACACCCGAAGGCCTGGATTTGTTGCTGACTGCTTTTGCATGCCCTGCACCATCCAGTGAGTCCTTCTGGCTTGTATATATCTGTGTATGTATACTGCACGACTAACACGTTCTTCTCCACCAAACCACACCGCCGAACTTTCTGGCGACACTCCACATCCCGCCACTGTCACCAGCTGGACCTCATCATCACTCGAAGGCCCCCATCTGTGTACTAATCACACGTAGTTTTCACGGTGCTGACTGCGACACTGACCACTCCTTGACTGGCTGCAAAGTGTGCTTCCAACCAAAACGGATCCACCACTCAAAGCAGAAGGGTTGGCCTCGCATCAACACTGCCAGAACAGCAATCCTAAACCTGTGCGACCGCTCCGCCAGCTCCATCGAGGATGCCCTCAAAGACTGTCCTGCCGGCAGTGCTGAAGAGAGATGGAACCACATCCGTGACGCCATCTACAACCCCGCCACGGATACCTTCGGCAAAAGAGAGAGGCAGAATCCAGACTGGATTGAAGCCAGCATTGCTGTTCTGGAACCAGCAATAGAGACCAAAAGAGTGGCGCTCATCAACATCAAAGGAGAGCCTTCTAAAAAGACACACGCCGCACTCAAGAAGGCTTGAAACGACACTAAACGGATCGCCAGTCTTTGCGCCAACGACTACTGGCTGAACCTTTGACAGAACATCCAACTTTCCGCCGACTGCGGCATGTACGACGGCATGAAAAAAGCCTTCGGTCCATGCGTAAACAAGATCCCACCACTGAAGTCAGCTCCAGCACCACTATAACAGAACGGAGCAAGCAGGTAGTGAGATGGGCGGAACACTACCAGGAGCTCTATTCAGGAAAGAACATTGTTGCAGATGCAGCAGTAGAAAGCATCTCCATCCTCCCTGTCATGGAAGAACGACATCCCGCCCTCTAAAGAGGAGCTCAGCAAGGCCATCGACTCCCTCGCCTGTGACAAAGCTCCAGGAAAAGATAGCATCCCGCCTGAAGTCATCAAGGCTCGAAAAAGGATCGTGCTACTCCACCACCTGCACCAGTTGCTACTGCAGTGCTGGGAAGAAGGGACTGTGCCCCATGATAATATGCGTGACACCAACATCATCACTCTGCACAAGAACAAGGGTGATCGCAGTGACTGCAACAGCTACCGTGGAATCTCCCTCCTCAGTATCGTTGGGAAACCCTTTGCCCGTGTAGTCCTGAGCAGATTGCAGTTACTTGCTGAACGCGTAAACCCTGAGGCACAGTGCGGATTCAGAGCTGGAAGATCAACAATCGACATGGTCTTCTCCTTGCGACAGCTGCAGGAAAAATGCCGGGAGCAGAGACGGCCACTATACGTCGCATGCATCGACCTGACCAAGGCCTTTGCAACAGAAGATTGAATGTTCCCCCAAGCTCCTCAGGATGATCACGTCTTTTCATGAAGACATGCAGGGCACCGTTCAGCACGATGGATCTTTCTCTGACCCATTCCCAATCAAGAGTGGGGTGAAGCAAGGCTGTGTGCTGGCCCCAACACTCTTCTGTATCTTCTTCTCGCTGCTCCTGTCCTATGTCTTCAGCCAGTCGGAGGACGGAGTGTATCTCCACAGCAGAAGTGATGGCAGTCTCTTCAACCTGGCCCGCCTTCGCGCTAAAACCAAAGTGCGACAGGTTCTCATACGCGAGATGCTTTTCGCAGACGACGCAGCTCTGACAACTCACTCTGAGGAGGCACTCCAGCGACTCATCAACCGCTTCGCCCAAGCATGCAGAGAGTCTGGCTTGACTATTAGCCTAAAGAAGATACACATCATGGGCCAGGACGTGAGCAACACCCCAAGCATCTCCATTGGTGACTTCACACTCGAGGTCGTCGAGGACTTCACTTACCTTGGCTCCACCATCTCCAGTAACCTCTCCCTTGGCGCCGAACTCAACAAGCGGATTGGCAAAGCAGCTGCAGCCATGACCCGCGTTGCAAAGTGGGTTTAGGACAATCCCATGCTGACCATCAACAGCAAGATGCAGGTGTACCAAGCCTGTGTGCTTAGCACTCTACTCTATGTCAGCGAGACATGGACTGTCTACTCTCGCCAAGAACGCAGGCTCAACTCCTTTCACCTGCGCAACCTCAGGAGAATTCTGGGCATCACGTGGAAAGACCGTGTACCAAACAAGAAAGTCCTTGACCAGGCAGGCGTCTCCAGCATGTTTGCACTCCTGACCCGGCGCCGTCTGCGTTGGCTCGGCCACGTCAGACGAATGGATGACGTGCGAAACCCTGAGGACATCCTTTATGGCGAGCTCGCCACTGGTTCCAGACCCGTAGGAAGGCCTGTCCTACGCTACAAGGATGTCTGCAAACGAGACATGAGGGCAGGCGACATCGACCCAGCAGGTTGGGAGGTGGTGGCTGAAGACCGTAACAGCTGGAGAAGGACCGTAAGGGCATGCGTCCAGAGGAGCGAGGAGAAGAGAGAACAGCACTGGGAAGAGGGAAGAGAGCGCAGACGGCAGAGAGCAGAATCCGCACCCTCTGAGCCACTGGGCGCGACCGTTCACCTGCGGCAACTGCAACAGAGCCTGCCGACCCAGAATCGGACTGTACAGCCACAGCAGGCGCTGCAACTCAACAGTTTCAGTTTTCAGTTTCAGTAGCTCAAGGAGGCGTCACTGCGTTCGGACAAATCCATATACGCTACACCACATCTGGCAAGCAGATGCCTGACCAGCAGCGTAACCCAACGCGCTTAGTCAGGCCTTGAGAAAAAAAAAATAATAGATACGCTTACATAAATAAATAATAATTATGATATAAAAAAGGGTGTGTGTGTGCGTGTGTGTGCGTGTTTGTGTGTGTGTGTGTGTGTGTGTGTGTGTGTGTGTGTGTGTGTGTGTGCCGTGGAAGCTGCGATACATACACTAGAAATGAGTGTGTGGAGGAGGCGGGTAGAGGAGGTGCAGGGTAATGTGTGTGTGTGTGTGTGTGTGTTGGAGCTCATGTACGTTTATATGTATTTGACGGTACTTTCATATCTGTGAAACTGCGTGTTTGGTGCATATCTGTTATGTATGTGTGGGTGTATGTGTGAATGTGTGTCTTCATGTTTTACATTTATTTGCTTATTTATCATCATTGTTGTCTTATTTATTTTTTTAATTTTATTATTATTATTATTATTATTATTATTTTATTATTATTTTCATTACTATTGCAACTCAACAACTTGACCGAACTAGGCGCAGAGTTCCATTGTCTCCTGAGACAGACGGACGCCAACAACAATCTGCATGAGCACATCGTATTACATAGTATTACAACAGAATCTCCATTCGCACACATAATGGGAGTTTTCTGCATATATTGAACACAAAAAAAACAAACAAATAAGCAGGCTGAGGTATGTTACAGCATACGAGTGTTTATGTCAAATATTTCCCTGTTTCATTTCCTTATCACACCTTTCAATCATTGAATGTGCACATGTTCTTTTTCCTAAAGCCCCCACCCACCCACCCCCCACACCTTTCAATCGTTGATTGATTCATTTATTGCTAATGATAAATACAACACGAAAAACAGGGCGGGGGAGTGGGGAAGGGGGGAAGGGGGTGTGGGGGGTGGGTGGGTGGCTGGGGGCTTTAGGAAAAGGAACATGTGCACACTTGACGGCTGTCTAATTAATAGCACCCACATCATCAGCATTCCTGTGCGCACTGCATAACTTTCCACACTTCACAGACAGAAGAGAGCGCGCGGGGCTAGCAGTGAGTCATAATGAACTAGCCGTTCGTCGTCAGATATTAGGCATGAGCACGAATTAATTCGCTGGCTTTTTTTTTTTTTTTTTTTTTTTTTTTTTTTTTCATCATAACAGGCTGGGTCATAGAGGCTTCAGAAATTGCACCCTCCTTCCCTACACACCCCTCCACCTTTCCACCACCACCCCTTCATAGCCCTCTCCCTTTCTCCCCCTCCTCCTATGGCTCCGTCTTCTTTGTCTGCCATGGCCACAAAGCAGGGTCTCCTGACTGTGCCGTTGGGCACAGGTAGCGCTGTAACGCGCAGAACACATTCCTTTGAATTCCACACGTGACAAGCTTGGCTTCGGCAACACTTTCACTTCACCGTATCTGCCACCGGTTCATCTGTTTTTTTTAATTTGTTTGGGGTTTTTTTTTTTCGTTAAGAGCCTAGGGGGGTGGGGGTGGGGTGGGGGGTGCTTTTCAAACAGGTTTGGGCTCAAGAACTGCACGTAATTGATGATGATGATGATGATGATGATGGTCATGGCGATGGTGATGATGATGGTGGTGGTAGTGGTGGTGATGATGTCGATGATTGATAAAAGAAATTAAAAAAAAAAACCAAAACAAAACAAAAACAACAACAAACAAACAGACCCAAAAAAAAATCAACAGCAACAAGAACAAAACAAAAAAACAACAACAAAAACACGAGTTTAATGAACAGTATGAAATAGCCCCAAAACAAACAAACCAGCAAATCAGCAAAGAGACAAACAACCAGCCAGTTAAACAAGAAAATCATACGTCGTGAGAGGAATAAAACGCAAAGGAATTGAAATCAACAACACAAATACGCTATAAAAAAAAAAAAAAAAAACGTCGCACGAGAAAACACCAGGTTATGAAACTAAAGGCAATATGCAAAGAGGCAAACAAGCATTAAAAAAGGAAAGAGAATTGAATCAATATCACATGACATGAAGTAAACGCAAAAGACAAAAACAAAAAATACGCAAATACACCACAGAAACAATATGATTATTACCATTTGAGTTCCGGAAAACAGTACTGTTTCCTGATTCTGTCAAACACACAAACCAAACTTCTCGCAATATTCTGTCTTGTTATTCATCAGCTTTCCATTCCTTTTCTGACTCTCCTCTTCTCTTTTTCGAATAATCCACCTCACAAGTTCCCATAGCGGGTCCAAGTTAACTCTGTCCGGCGAAAGAGACGACGTTAACAGCGTTTCACCCCAATTACCACCATCAAAATATTGCAAGCGGAAGGCTCTTATACTGAAGAGGTGAATGTTGACAAAGAATACCACAGTTCTGACGACGGAAGCTAAAGGTTGGGTCATTAAGACACCCACTGGACATCCGAGGGGTCTGTGTAGAGGAGAAGAGAGGAATGGCCGTACTGAGTGAGTTAAGCACTCATGTACCTTGAAGACACACAAAATGGCACCCCCAATAATTATTCAGTCGATAGACTTCTCTGCCTCGCGCTGGTCTCCCCAGCATGTACACCCTGCTCAGGTAACACAAGCTCCGCTGGTTGGGCCATGTCCGCCGTATGCAGGATGGTCGCATCCGGAAAGACACCCTCTATGGAGAGCTGGCATCTAGCAGGAGACTCACTGGCCGCCCCCCCAGCTGTGATATAAGATATATGTAAGAGAGACGTGTATTCTCTTGGCACTGACATCGAGTCTTTGGGAGGAGGGGTGGGGATGGGGGTGGGGGGTCTTGGGGGGGTGGAAGTGACTTGCAGCCGACGGCACGAGGTGGAGAAGTACCCTGAACCAACACCTCAACACCTGGGAAGAACAGGTGTTGTTCCCGACGGAAGACAAACGGGGGCAGGAAGAAAGGAGCCGCAGCAACTCCAACAGATCACACACCGCATACAACATTTACATATACAGAGACTGCCACTGTGCCACTGGTCTGCACCACTGAGATACATGTTCTTTACATCAAGTATGATGACCATATCTATGGTCTGTACAGTCAGAAGCCACGCTGCTCCAGCCGAGCAGCTAGCCGCACCAGTGGACAGCACTGACAGGAGGTTTCGTCACTACAGATTTCTCTATAACAGCCACACCAGTGGACAGCACTGACAGGTTTCGTCACTATAGATTTCTCTATAACAGCCACACCAGTGGACAGCACTGACAGGAGGTTTCGTCACTATAGATTTCTCTATAACAGCCACACCAATGGACAGCACTGACAGGTTTCGTCACTATAGATTTCTCTATAACAGCCACACCAATGAACAGCACTGACAGGTTTCGTCACTATAGATTTCTCTATAACAGCCACACCAATGGACAGCACTGACATCGTCACTATAGATTTCTCTATAACAGCCACACCAATGGACAGCACTGACAGGTTTCGTCACTATAGATTTCTCTATAACAGCCACACCAATGGACAGCACTGACATCGTCACTATAGATTTCTCTATAACAGCCACACCAATGGACAGCACTGACATCGTCACTATAGATTTCTCTATAACAGCCACACCAATGGACAGCACTGACATCGTCACCATAGATTTCTCTATAACAGCCACACCAGTGGACAACACTGACATCGTCACAATAGATTTCTCTATAACAGCCACACCAGTGGACAACACTGACAGGTTTCGTCACTATAGATTTCTCTATAACAGCCACACCAGTGGACAGCACTGACATCGTCACTATAGATTTCTCTATAACAGCCACACCAATGGACAGCACTGACATCGTCACTATAGATTTCTCTATAACAGCCACACCAATGGACAGCACTGACATCGTCACTATAGATTTCTCTATAACAGCCACACCAGTGGACAGCACTGACAGGTTTCGTCACTGTAGATTTCTCTATAACAGCCACACCAGTGGACAACACTGACATCGTCACAATAGATTTCTCTATAACAGCCACACCAGTGGACAGCACTGACAGGTTTTGTCACTATAGATTTCTCTATAACAGCCACACCAGTGGACAGCACTGACAGGTTTCGTCACTATAGATTTCTCTATAACAGCCACACCAATGGACAGCACTGACATCGTAACTATAGATTTCTCTATAACAGCCACACCAATGGACAGCACTGACATCGTCACTATAGATTTCTCTATAACAGCCACACCAGTGGACAGCACTGACAGGTTTTGTCACTATAGATTTCTCTATAACAGCCACACCAGTGGACAGCACTGACAGGTTTCGTCACTATATATTTCTCTATAACAGCCACACCAGTGGACAGCACTGACATCGTCACTATAGATTTCTCTATAACAGCCACACCAGTGGACAACACTGACATCGTCAATATAGATTTCTCTATAACAGCCACACCAATGGACAGCACTGATAGATTTCGTCACTATAGATTTCTCTATAACAGCCACACCAATGGACAGCACTGACATCGTCACTATAGATTTCTCTATAACAGCCACACCAATGGACAGCACTGACAGGAGGTTTCGTCACTACAGATTTCTCTATAACAGCCACACCAATGGACAGCACTGACATCGTCACTATAGATTTCTCTATAACAGCCACACCAGTGGACAGCACTGACAGGTTTCGTCACTATAGATTTCTCTATAACAGCCACACCAGTGGACAGCACTGACAGGTTTCGTCACTATAGATTTCTCTATAACAGCCACACCAGTGGACAGCACTGACAGGCTTCGTCACTATAGATTTCTCTATAACAGCCACACCAGTGGACAGCACTGACATCGTCACTACAGATTTCTCTATAACAGCCACACCAGTGGACAGCACTGACAGGTTTCGTCACTATAGATTTCTCTATAACAGCCACACCAGTGGACAGCACTGACATCGTCACTATAGATTTCTCTATAACAGCCACACCAATGGACAGCACTGACAGGTTTCGTCACTATAGATTTCTCTATAACAGCCACACCAGTGGACAGCACTGACAGGTTTCGTCACTATAGATTTCTCTATAACAGCCACACCAGTGGACAGCACTGACATCGTCACTATAGATTTCTCTATAACAGCCACACCAGTGGACAGCACTGACATCGTCACTACAGATTTCTCTATAACAGCCACACCAGTGGACAACACTGACATCGTCACTATAGATTTCTCTATAACAGCCACACCAGTGGACAGCACTGACAGGAGGTTTCGTCACTATAGATTTCTCTATAGCAGCCACACCAGTGGACAGCACTGACAGGTTTCGTCACTATAGATTTCTCTATAACAGCCACACCAGTGGACAGCACTGACAGGGCTTCGTCACTATAGATTTCTCTATAACAGCCACACCAATGGACAGCACTGACATCGTCACTATAGATTTCTCTATAACAGCCA
>NC_134902.1:28622224-28624724 GCF_041734735.1 Babylonia areolata | reverse complement strand
TCAGTCACGCGTGCCATCGGTTCGCCGCCTGTGTGTGGGAGTCACAACGGTGGTGGTCAGTGTGTGGGTTGATCGATCGATTAATTAATTAATTAATTAATTAGACTGGACTGTCCAGTGTGGGCTCAGTAACTGTCCATGATGGATCTACCTCATCGGCACGTGTGGTGGGTGGTCGTGGTGCTGTTGTTCTTGGAGTACCTTTGCTGCTTCGTGTCGGGTACCGCCTGGGAACACATATCATGTGAGTGATGCTGTTGTTTTCTGATGATTTCTTTTGCTATCACGGTTTTTATTTGTATTTAATTTGTTGTTGTTGTTGTGTGTTATCTGTTTGTTGTTTTGTTGCGGTTTGTTTGTAGAGTGAATGTTGTTTTGTGGTGTGTTGTGGTGGTGTTTTTTTGTTTTGTTTTGTTGTGTGTGTGTTGTGTGTGTGTGTGTGTGTGTGTGTGTGTGTGGTGAAACCCCTTGTCATGTTTGTTGTTTGTTGTACAGTTTGTGTGTTGTGTTATGTTGGGATGTGTTTGTGTTTCTTTCTTTCGTTCGTTTTTCATTCATTCTCCGTTTCCTCCCTCCCTCCTTTCTTTCTTGCTTTCTTTTTTCATTCATTCATTCATTCATTCATTCATTATTCATTCATTCTTTCTTTCTCTCTGTTGTTCAATGTCACATCGCTGTTAGTCACGATACTCCCCCCTCTCCGCGCGTTTCTTTAGTTTACGTCTTTTCACGATTCTCTCTCCCTCTCTTTCTTTTTCTCTCTTTGGATTTCTCTTTGTGTGTGCATGTGTGTGTGTGTGCGCGCGCGTGTGTGTGTATGTGTGTGCATGTGTGTCTAAAGACATCTTTCTATTTTTCTCTTTTTCTATAATTCAGCATCTTTTTCTCTATATGTTAGTGTTTCTTTAGTCGAATGTCTGTCTGTGTCTGTTTATGCGTGTGAGATTTCGCATGCATGAACGTTTTGTTGCTGCTTCTGCAACTGAATACTCTTACCGTAGTGTTGATGAGAGTGCAGCGATGTGTGAGGTTCTTAAAAAAATTTAAAAAAAAAAAAAAAAGAAAGAAAGAAAAGAAGAAAAAAAGAAGAAAAAAAGTTCTTGCAGTGTCGGGGAATTTGTTTATTCGTATATCTGATATCACATATCACGTGAAGTGGTTTGAAGGCGTAAAATAGAAGACTTCCACAGAAACACGCGATATACGACACAGTACCATGGCAGGCGGCAATGCCATTTGATCTTAGATCTTAGATTAACATGTCGACACGCATGAGCGCGCGCGCGCGCATCGTGATCCCCCCTCCCCCCCCCCACCACTCCCCCAGCACACCACACGCACATAGAGAGAGAGAGAGAGAGAGAGCAAACGAAAATTGAGTCGAGGGGGTTATTGAAGTGGATAAAATTTGACATCACATTGTAATTTTTTTTTTCAATCCAACTCGCGCACATGAACATGCAAACAACACTGCAGACAAAGAAAAGAAAACACACCAAAAAACTGTATAAGTTTACAAACATGTTTTACAAACGGAACTTTATATCTAAACACTATGCGAAACAAATTATATTTGGCTGCGCGCGTGTTCAGATGGGCGGGGAGGGAAGGAAGGAGAGAAAGAGAGGGGGGGGGAGAGGGGGAGAGAAACAGTGACAGAGAGAGAGAGGGGAGAGAGAAACAGTGACAGAGAGAGAGGGGGGGGGGAGAGAGAAACAGTGACAGAGAGAGAGGGGGGAGGGAGAGAAACAGTGACAGAGAGAGAGAGAGAGAGGGGAGAGAGAAACAGTGACAGAGAGAGAGAGAGAGAGGGGTGGGGATGGAGAGAAACAGTGACACAGAGAGAGAGAGAGAGGGGAGAGAGAAACAGTGACAGAGAGAGAGAGAGAGGGTGGGGATGGAGAGAAACAGTCACACACACACACACACACACACACACACACACACACACACACACACACACACACAGAGGGTGGGGATGGAGAGAAACAGTGACACACACACACACACACACACACACACACACACACACACACACACACACACACACACACACACACACACACACAGGGTGGGGAGGTAGGAAGCGGGGGAGAAGACTGAGATGCTTCCGTTTGTAGTAAGCGTTGAACTTCTTCGTGCGATGTTCTTTTCACGTCGTCGGTCTAAGAGCGTCCGTTTTTATTAGGACTCGTTCCGTGTGCTCATAGCTTGTTGCTTTGAGTGAATAACACGTCTCCTTGGGCCCATGTGGTTTCTTCCTTCTTTCTTCTTCTTTCTTCCTTCCGTTACACGACCAACATCGACTTGCCGACTTGTGTGAGTGTGCTCTACGACATTCAGGCGGCGTTGCAGGGAAGCCCCGCAGTGTTCATGAGTTTGAGTCTCTGACATCAATACACGCACTGAAATTTTTTTTTACCCCCCTCCCCCCCACTCTCCACTAAACCTTGAGTAGTGGTCAGGGTGCTAGTCGTTTGCACGAGACGATAAACCGAGG
>NC_134902.1:28589724-28602224 GCF_041734735.1 Babylonia areolata | reverse complement strand
GTTTTAAACAAGATGACTGGAAGGAACTGATTTTTTCTATTTTTATGCCAAATTTGGTGTCAACTGACAAAGTATTTGCAGAGAAAATGTCAATGTTAAAGTTTACCACGGACACACAGACACATGGACACACACACACACACACACACACACACACACACACACACACACACACACACACAGACAACCGAACACCGGGTTAAAACATAGACTCACTTTGTTTACGCAAGTGAGTCAAAAATGACAACGAGGATGTGGAACCCAGCACAGATATCCAAACACTTAACAGTAATTTATGTACACACATAAATACCTCGCACAACATAACACTGAACTAACATCGCATTACCAGAATGGTGCAGTGTCACAGCAAAAACGGTTCCAAGAATATCAAAATGATTAAAAGCCACGTGCCCGCGGGTGTGTGTGTGTGTGTGTGTGTGTGTGTGTGTGTTACTCTCTCGCCCCTCCTCCCTCTCATTCCCTTTTCCCTCATGTACCCCCACCCCACCCCTCCTCCTCCTCTTCTCTCTCACTCTCTTGTATGACTTCGGAGGTCTGGTGACGCTATCGGTCAAAAAACTGCCTGTATTGCTTTGGCTTCTCATCTTTCTATTTGTATGTATGTATGTATGTATGTATGTATGTGTGTCTGTTTGTCTCCCTTTCTGTGCCTTGCCGGTCCCCTCCCCCACCCCCCCAACTTGTCCCCCCTCCCGACTGTCTGAATTTCTTCCAAACTTCATCCCCATTCCCATGTCTCATTTTCGCTTTTCACATTCACTGTCCTCCTCCTCCTCCTCCTCTCCTCCTCCTTCTTCTTCTTCTGTCCTCCTCCTCCTCTCCTCCTTCTCTCCTCCTCCTTCTCCTCCTTCTCTCCTCCTCCTCCTCCTCTTCTCCTTCTTCTCTCCTCCTCTCCTCCTCCTTCTCCTCCTCCTTCTCTCCTTCTCCTTCTCTTCTCCTCCTTCTCTCCTCCTCCTCTCCTCCTCCTCCTCCTCCTCTCCTCCTTCTCTCCTCCTCCTCCTCTCCTCCTCCTCTCCTCCTCCTTCTCTCCTCCTCCTCCTCCTCTCCTCCTCCTCCTCCTCTCCTCCTCCTTCTCTCCTCCTCCTCTCCTCCTTCTCCTCCTCCTCCTTCTCTCCTCCTCCTTCTCTCCTCCTCCTCCTCTCTCCTCCTCTCCTCCTCCTCTCCTCCTCCTCCTTCTCTCCTCCTCCTCCTTCTCCTCCTTCTCTTCTCCTCCTCCTTCTCTTCTCTCCTCCTCCTCTCCTCCTCCTTCTCTCCTCCTTC
The DNA here is from genome assembly GCF_041734735.1 of Babylonia areolata. NCBI lineage: Eukaryota > Metazoa > Mollusca > Gastropoda > Neogastropoda > Buccinidae > Babylonia > Babylonia areolata. The sequence continues at coordinate 28,600,940 of NC_134902.1, read as the reverse complement.
TCTCCTCCTCCTCCTTCGTCTTCTTCTTCTTCTGTCTGTCTGTCTGTCTGTTTCGCGTCTGATTGATTCCGTATCTTGTCTGTCTCTAACTACCTCTCTCCGTGTATCTTTCTCATTTTCTCTCTACCACTCTCTCTCTGTCTCTCTGTCTCTCTCTCCCCCCCCCCCCAACCCCCTCCCCCGCTCTCTCTCTTTTACTTTTTTTTCCAACATTTTGTTTGAATGTGTTTCTTTTTCTCATTGTATCTCTCCCTCGGTTTCTCTGTGTCTGTCTCTTTGTCTCTGTCTCTCTGTCTGTCACTCTGTCTTTGTCTCTTCCCCCGCCATCTCTCTATCTGTCTCTCTCTGTGTGTCTCTGTCTCTGTCTCTCTCTCTCATTGTCTGACGGCAGTATCCATCACCATAAAACTACCCTCCCCTATTGCTTTTGCTCTCCTAATTACTCTCTGTCCCAGTCTCTGCCTGTGTCTCTCTCTGTCTCTCTGTATCTCTGTCTGTCTCTTTGTCTGTGTCTGTGACTGTTTGTCTGTCTGTCTCTGTCGCTGTCTCTCTCTGACGGCAATTTCCATCACCATAAAACTGCCCTCCCCTCTCGCTTTTGGTCGCCTAATTTCTATCTGTCTCTGTTTCTCTCTCTGTGTCTCAGTCAGTCTGTCTGTCTCTCTGTTTCTGTCTGTCTGTCTGTCTCTTTGTGTCTGTGACTGTCTGTCTCTATGTCTCTATGTCTGTCAGTATGTCTGTGTTTGTGACTGTCTCTCTGTTTCTGTCTGTCTGTCTCTTTGTGACTGTCTACTTGTCTGTCTGCCTGTCTGTCTCTCCCTGTCTGTCTCTTTGTCTCTGTCTGTCTGTCTCTCCCTGTCTGTCTCTTTGTCTCTGTCTGTCTCTCTCTCTTTCTGTCTCTCTCAGCCTCTGTGTGTGTCTGTGTCCGTCCCTCTGTGTGGCTCCGTGCTTCGCCTTTGATCAGTAGTTGTCGCCGACGCTGATGGGAGACAGCGACGACCACCGCCACCACCACCACCGCCGCCGACGCCTGTGCCGGCTTTACGAGGCGGCTGTGGCTTCATCAATCCGCGCCCTGCTCTGCCGCGTTTCTTTTCTTTCTTTCTTTCTATCTGGTTTCTGTTCTGAGCTGTTTTCAACAAGCTGGAGGAATATGGGACAGACAGAGACAGAGAACAAGAGGGAGGGGTAAGAAGGAGGAGGAGGAGAGGAGGAGAAGGAGGAGAGGAGGAGGAGAGAAGGAGGAGGAGAGAAGGAGGAGGAGAGAAGGAGGAGAGGAGGAGAGAAGGAGGAGGAGGGAAGGAGGAGGAGGAGAGGAGGAGGAGGAGAGAAGGAGGAGAGGAGGAGGAGAGAAGGAGGAGGAGGAGGAGGATGAGAAGTGGAGGGAGGAGGATTTGAGAGAGAGGGAGAGAGAGAGAGAGAGAGAGAGGGGTATTTAAAATGTAGTGGTAAATCGGTGAATGGAGGTTATCGCAAAATACTAATTAAGTTATGTGAGATTCAAGGTTTCAGTGGTAAATTTGAGCCTGACCATAAATTTGGTGGCGATATATTTAGATATGGGAATCCAGATCTCATTGGCAAACTGCAGTATCTTTTGAAAGAAAATTTAATCCTATGTGTGAAGTTTGCTTTTTAGCTTATCTTTTTTAAAACAAAAATAGTTTCATGCTTTATTGACGATTCTGGTCAAATAATTTTACAGGAGGTCGACATGAGTTATGCTTTGCCGCGCTGAACTGAAACTTAAACTTACAGATCACTAAATTTTGATGTTCTAGGTGAGCAAAGATTTCCATGAAATATGGAATGTCCGCATTTGGTGATAAATTTCACTTTAAAAAAAAAACAACAGAAGAAAAGAATGTTCAGCGTCTGATTTTTTTCTAAAATGAATGTTTATGCAAAAGACTCCTCCCGCCCACACATACTGACGATTTTTTGTTGTTGGCAGATCTCATCTGTTCGTCGAAAAGAAACATGAGCATCGACTGAGTATATCGGACCGTCTCGAAAGTTTCAGTTTGTTTGTTTAGGGGTCCATTTCCATTATCGTTTTATTTTGATGGATAACAGCTTCTTTGGCTTTCTCCATATCCGCAAAAACAACAACAAACAGCCCCAACAAAAACTAGAAAAAACACCACCACCTCCACCATTGTTCATTGTTCGCAGCGTTTTGTGTCTTGAACCAGACGGCTAATAGTGTGAGCGTTTGTGTGTGTGTGTGTGTGTGTGTGTGTGTGTGTGTGTTTGTAAGCGAATGTGTGTGTGTGCGTGTGTGTGTGTGTGTGTGTGTTACACAGGCGCGCGCGGACATCTCTTTTTTTTTTTATACTTGTTACAATTTCGTGCTCTCTAGACTTGGCTTATTCTCCACCCCTTGGAAGCCGAAGATCCATTTGCCGTCAATATTATGACAGAGGGATCTGTTACCCGCCACCCCGTGTCTATCTGGCTTCTTGTCATTCCGGGCCAGCCCCACGCTGCTTTGTCACGGGCCTGACAACAAGACTCAGCCTCCCACCCCCACCCCTTCACCCTCAAAAGCATAATTGTCTACCCCCTTCCCCCCCTCTCCCCTCTCTCTCTCTGTGCGTCGTCTCCCATTCCCACGTCTTGCCTCTTGTCGTCTCGCCAGATATTTGATCCCTCCCTTTTACTTCACTCTTGGCCAGAATGGAAAGGGAAGGGAAAGGGAAAAAAAACAAAACAAATAAACACGGGAGGGCCAGGCTGATATTGGTTTCGACAAAGACCGTATCACATCAAACGAAGGGGAACTGTCTCGGAGTTCTGCTGTTCGCGTGTAAGACTCCTCGTCCGTGTTTCTTTCTGTCTGTCTTTTATACCCTCCCTCCACCAACCCCTGCACCCTGTGGTAACAGGGTGGGGATGGTGGAGTGGGGTAGCGATAGGGGTGGGGTGGGGTGGGGGTTATCTCGTCCCCTCCCCCACCCAGCCATCTCAACCCCAGACACCCAGCCCTCCGGACTCCCCCCGCCCCCCTTGGAAAACTTCAGGGAATTTACACTCACAACATCTCGTTGACGGAGGCAACATTTACACCAACAACAACCCTCCTCCACCCCCACCCCCAACACACCAACCAGCCCTGTTTGACGCAGACCGTATCGGCGCGTTATTTCTCGGAGTGGAAAAAAAAAAAGACAAAAAAAAAGACGACCTGTCAAGGAAAGGGCCGGGCTTGGAAGGACAGGATGGTTGGGGTGAGGGTAGGGGTAGGATGTGGGTGATAGGGTAGGTGGGGGTGGGGTGGGGGTTAGGGGTGAGGAGTGAGGGGGGGGTGGGGTGAAGAGCAAACAGGAGTTGATTCCTGCGCAACCACCTTTGTTGCCTCAGCAAACACGCTGTCATCCCCTTGCTTTGTTTTTGCTCGTCAGGAGACACAGGGTGGAGGGAGGGGGGGGGAGGGTGTGGGGGATGGAGGGGGAGGGGGAGGACTGGCGGGGGGCCGGGGGGGGGGGGGGGGGGGGCGGGGGAGTTGGGAGGACATGGGCAGGGTGGACTCCCCCCCTTGGCTGCTGTCTTGTGGTGAGTGGAGGAGCACGATAGCGTGGCGAGTGAAGGATGAGTGAAGAAGGGAAATGGACCACAAGCTTGATGCGGCACGGCGGTCGGTGTTTGGTGTTTGTGGTTGTTGGAGGGAGGTCGTTCTGATACGGCATTTTTGCCTTTTGTTTTTTTTCCTTAATGTATCTGCTGCTTGTGAAATATATCCTTTCGCAAGTGCTAGTTGTCCTTTAGGGACCATCACACCACACACACACACACACACACACACACACACACACACACACACACACACACACACACACTTCCCCATGTCTGGTATAACTTTCTGTGGAAGATACTCAGCAGAAGAATGAAAAGACATACACGCACACAGACACACACACACACACACACACACACACACACACACACACACACACACACACACACACGGGCGCGCGCGCGCGCACGCAACAAACGATTTAGTTTATCTCCTGATCAGACCTTGACGCACGTGCGATATGTACAAGAAGCTGTCGAGAGCAATTGAACTGGTGTGAAAAGGACATGGGTTTCCAAATAGCACCCTCTCTCTCTCTCTCTCTCTCTCTCTCTCTCTCTCTCTCTCTGTGTGTGTGTGTGTGTGTGTGTGTGTGTGTGTGTGTGTGTGTGTGAATGCTTTGGCTGTGACACTGATTGCAGTACCTAAAGAAGTTGTCAACTCATTTTTGCTTGTACATCCTTTTGTCTTTTCTTCGTTATAAATGTCGTATTTGAATTTGGACCCCCATATCAGAAGGAGCTGTGGCCTAAACTGAATAAAACTTTCGTTTCGTTTTGTTTCACTCTGTCTCGCTGTCTCTCTGTCTCTGTCTCTCTGTCTCTCTCTCTCTCTCACACTATGTCTCTGTCTGTCTGTCTGCCTCTCTCTTTCTCTCTCCCCCTCTCTCTCTGTCTTTCTCTGTCTCTCTCCCTCTCTGTCTTTCTCTCTCTCCCTCTCTCTCTGTCTTTATTTCTCTCTGTTTCTTTCTCTCTCCCTCTCTCTCTGTGTCTGTCTCTCTCTCCCCCTCTCTCTGTGTCTTTCTCTCTCTGTGTCTTTCTCTCTCTCTCTCCCTCTCTCTCTGTCTTTCTCTCTCTCTCTCTCCCTCTCTCTCTCTGTCTTTCTCTCTCCCCCCCCCCCCCTCTCTCTCTTTTCCATCTCAGTATGAAATTAACCTGGTCTTGGCTCGAAATGCCCAGCTTCCGCTCCATTACGCTTAACGAGCCGTTGCTGTGTTCACCGTTGTTGGCACAGGTTTCATGGACATTGCCACCCATTCTTTGACTTTACATGGCGTCATCTTCGTCAGTATTATCGTTGTCATCTTTCTGGTCTTTGATGTTATGTTGTTTGTGTCTGTGTTGTTTTTGTATGTGCATAATTATATGCTATTCTATGGTTGTCTGTGCCTGTTCGATATTGGTTTCTGAAATAAGACCCCTATCCACCCCCCGCCCATTTAAAAAAAAAAGTAAAGCTAGGTATTGCATTGTATTTTATTGTATTGTATTGTATTGTATTGTACTGACTTTATGTCTCAACAGATTTTCTACGTGAAATCTGGGCTACTACCATCAGGTAGAGAATACGTCAGCACACTGCTCTGCCATATATCTTTTATTTTTATATTTCTTTCTTTCTTTCTTTCTTTCTGTCCTTCATGTATACACATGTATTATTTTAATCAAAATGGATGTTTCTACACAAGGAAACGTACCAGGGACAACCGTTTAGTTGCCGCATGCTGCACACGGGACCTCGGTTTATCAGTCTTATCCGAAAGACTAGCATCCAGACCACCACTCAAGGTCTAGTGGAGGTGGAAGGTGGTGATATCTCTGGATGTGATGTGATCTCTGTATGCGGTACGATCTTCACAATCGCCGAGACATCTGACAAGCCTGTGTTCTCAAACCACGAATCACGTCCCTCAGAGACGAATGGCTTTGACTTGACGACAAACAAAGGAGTCAGGGGGATGGAGTCTTTGTTTGCTCTCAGCCGAGAATTAAAATCGTTCTCTATTGTTACATCCCCCTTCTGTCTGTCTGTCTGTCTCTCTGGGTGGCTGTTTGTCCATCTCTGTCTCTTTTTTCATGTTTCTCTTTCTCTCTGTCTCTCTCCCTCTGTCTGTCTGTCTCTGAACTTTGCTTTGCAATTTTCGTTAACTCTTGACGGAATGGTTGTTTGCCAGCGCTACTCCGTCGTCAGTTCGATTTTCCACCACCACCCATCTCTCTCTCCCTTTCTCCCTCCCTCTCTCTCTCTCTCCAGCTCTCTCCACCTCTCTCTCTGTCTGTGTGTCTTTCTCTCTCTCTTAGAAATGCTTTTTACCAGCGTTCTGGAAACAGTATATTTGACTCATCTTTAAGACACGTTGTATCAGTGGATCGCGGAGATAACATCTGTGCTTAGCCAGCAGTAAAAGAAAGAACACTGGGCAATTCCTTTGCCATTTCATTCGCCGATTTCCATTCGTACCGCCCCCCTCTCCCTCACACCGCCAACACGACATACACACACATGCACGCACGCACACACACACGCAAACGCACGCACGCACACACACACACACACACACACACACACACACACACACACACACACACACACAGAACACAGAACACACACAGAACACAGAACACACATATGCACACAGACACACACACACACACACACACACACACGCGCGAGCGCGCGCGCGCACGCACGCACACACACACACACGCACACACACACGCACAGCACACATGCACACACAGACATATAGGCACAGACACACACGCGCACGCGCGCGCGCAAACACACATAAACACACACACACACACACACACACACACACACACACACACACACACACACACACACACTGTTCGAATGGCACTCAGCACACACAGAGACACAAATTCAAGTCATGAATTTCAAGAGAAGGGCAATGAAGGAGAAAGGCAGGAGGGACACGTGGCGTGTGTATGGATGGTGTGGGGCGAGAGAATGCGTGCGTGTGCGTGCGTGCGTGTGTGTGTGTTTGTTCGTTTTTATGTGTGCGTGTGTCTGTGTTTGTGTGTGTGTGTGCGTGTGTGTGTGTGTGCGTGCGTGCGTGTGTGTGTGTATGTGTGTGCGTGCGTGCGTGTGTGCGTGTGTTCGTTTTTATGTGTGCGTGTGTCTGTGTTTGTGTGCGTGTGTGTGTGTGTGTGTGTGTGTGTGTGTGTGTGTGTTTGTTCGTTTTTATGTGTGCGTGTGTCTGTGTTTGTGTGTGTGTGTGTGTGTGTCCGTGTGAGCGGAGGGGGATGAAGAGGGGGGCTGGGAGGTCGGAACAGAACTGCGGGATGCCGGGGAAGGGGGTGTGAGAGCAGAGTGTGGGGTGGTGTGGTGGGGGCTGGGAGGGGACCGGGGGGATGGGGGGGGTCAGTCATGGAACTTGAGAAATGGAATGGAAGGAAAGGGAGGTGGTTCACAGTGAGAAGAAGAAGAAGAAGATGGAGGGAGAATTTTTCTTTCTTCTGCTGGACAAAAACCCCAAGAAAACCTGCCCCTCCGCACCCCCCCTACCCCCCTCCCCACCCCTCAAACACCCACTGCTCCACCTTCACCCCACCACCCCCCCTGACCTGCCGCGCGACATCAGATAAAGACAATTGGCGCGTGCGTTATTAGTGCCTGTCAGCCCTGTCACCCCCCCTCCTCCACCATCCATGCGCAGTGACGGACCTTCTCCCTAATTTTCTCCTACTCTTCTCTCCTCCTGCTTCTCCTCCTCCTCTCCTCTCTCCTCCCCCTCCCTCTCCTCCCCCTCCTCTCTCTCCCAGCGTCTGTTCTTCATACCCCGCACCCTCACCTCACCACTCTCTCCCGCTCCGTCCCCTCACCCTCCCTCAATTCCACCTCAACTGCTCCCTCTCTCTCTCTCTCCTTCAACTAACACTTTTTCTTCCCATTCCATCCCCGGGTTTTCTTGTCAGTGAGCTGAAAGACAATGGCAGGGAAGAGAGAGAGAGAGAGGGGGGGAGACAGACAGACAGACAGACAGAGATATGGTGGTGGAGGTGAAGTGTGGCTGGTCGGGGAGCGTGGGGGGGGGGGGGGGGGGGGGGGGGAGGGGACGCGAATGCGCGCACGGACATTGAGGAACATTGGGTGTGTGGTGGGGTGTGGAAGTTAGGGGAGAAAGATGGAGATTGGTTTGTTCCGGTTTGAGTATTGGGCGGTTGCGTGCTATGCAACTTGCCTCACATTGGGTGGTGGTGGTGGGGGGTTTTTTTGTTTTTTTTTTTAAACTCCCACTCGACTCTTGACTGCCTTCTCCAGAGTGTTTTAGGGAGGAAAAGGGTTGGTTGATGGCTCGGTTGATGAATTGTTATTGTGTACCACATTATTCTTTTTATTTTTTTCCTAGTTTTTTAAATTTTTTAAAGATATATTTGATATTGAAGTCTGCTGGCAGCTATTCTGCTTTTCTTTTTTTTTTTCTTTTTTCTTGCTTTGTTTTGAATTTCATTGTACATTATTGGAAACGGTTTTTGTCGTCTGTCGTGACAGTCATCGTAGTGATGGGTTCAGGTTGGGTGTTCGTGTTTGTCTTGTCTTTGTTGTGCATTGTCTGTGCGTTTCTCCGTCGTCTGCATTGTATTGTCTTGTGCTGTATTGTTTTGCATCGTATTGTATGGTGTGTTCTTTTTTTTTTTTCCACAATATATCTCTGTATGAAATTCGTGCTGCTGTCACTGGAGAGAGCGCGTAGACACAGTAAAGCGACACTCATATTATTTTTCTTTTTTTTAAGTATATAATTATGTTTTACTATAAATTTGTTTTTTTTTCTTGCGTAATGTTTCCACGGATAATCCTTTTTTTTTTCCGCCGTGCTGTCATTTACGTGGGCTAAATGCAGGCTGTGTTCACCGTCTCATACCAATGACTATGCCCCTCTCTCTATGTCCCTATCTCTGTGTGTCACTGCCTGTTCATTGTTGATTGTGTTTGGTGTCTGTAACTGGCTGCCTGATAGCTCCCATCACTTGTGCCGTGGTACGCAATGATATAAATTTATATTTTTTTAAGCGTGAAGGAGGAAAGGAGGGGTGTAAGACTATGGATGCATGCTGTCCCAAAACAAGTACAAGAACAAGAACAACACACACACACACACACACACACACACACACACACACACACATGATTTAAGAACGCATTTATGTGTGTCTGTCTGTCTATGAACAAGAAGAAGAAGAGCAACAACAACAACAACAACACACAGACACACATACAGACACACACACACACACACACACACAGACACACACACACACACACACACACACACACACAATTGATTTACCTGAGTATTTGCAAAACTGACAAAAAACAACAACAAAACAATAAAAAAAACAAAAACAAAAGCAAAAACAACTTAGCTGCACACATGCATTGTACACCTACGCCAGCTACTGAAATGCGTCAACTCCGAGCTTAATGGGAATTCAGACTCTGAGTTGTAAACCCAAACCCAGACCCCAAACCGTAAACCTGAACTCAGATTCCCAACCAGAAAAAAACAACAACCCAGACCCAGACTCCTAATGGTAAACCTGAACCCAGACTCCTTGCCATAAACCCAAACCCAGTCTCTTAATCGTAAACCTACACCCAGACTCCTAACCGTAAACCCGAACGCAGAGGTATAATCATAAACTCAAACTCAGACTCCTCACCGTTCTTTCCGTCTTTTTCTCTGACCTGATGGAAGGAGTTTTGCAGGCTGACTCGCGGCCGAAGATAAAAGATTCTTTCTGTATAACCTTTTATGTAAATAATTTTTTTCTGTGTGTGCAAGCGCTCGAAAGGTGATCAAACATTCATGAGTGTCTGAGGATTACGAGTACCAGCGACGACTCAGCAGGAGACATCCTTCAGCAAAGCTGGAGCACAGACGTCTTTGCTTCAAGTCGTCAGCCATACTGTCGGGGAGTCGGCAGTGTAGTGATATCACAAATGAAAACTTACCCTGCCCTCTCCCTCCTCCCCCTTCCCCCATCCCACCCCCCTCCCTTACACCCATCCCATCAACGTATTATTATCATTTTTTTTTTTTCCTGGCGCGTATCTTTAGTTATTTACTAAAGAGCGGCAGCATTTCTTCGGGGCATCATTTCGGGTTATCATTATCTTATTCTACACTTCTCCTGCTATATGAGATAAGAGGATTGGAGGACACTCTTCGCAGAATTCGCAAAACGACCTTTTAGTCACTTTGTAATATAGAACTTCTTTCACAAAACATTCCCCTGGATAAGGGGGGAAAATATGATGCAGGGGGAGGGGGGGGGGGCAGCAAAGTTTAGAACACCGGTTTGTTATAATAATTATTCCGTATGGGGAGGAGGGGGCGAATGGAAGTCAGAGGGTGGAAGGGGTGGGTGGTGAGTGGGGTTGCAGGGTGGGGCTTTTTCAGTTGTTGTTGTTTTTTTTTTTTTTTTTGTTTGTTTTTTTGTAGTGTTAGTGGGGTGGAGTTTGTTACACCATGCTGCGCGATGACAGGTTTCTGGCCGGGTGTCCGTCACAGCTGAGAGACGGCACATGGCAGAATTCACGCGTCGCTGGCCGTGTTGACTTTGCTGGAATCAAATTTCGTTCCCACTTGCTGTCAGGACGGCGGAATGCTTATTTTCCTTGACTTTTATTTTTTCTCTCTCTCCTCACTTTAGTGTTTTGATTGGTGTTGCTGAAGTGAGTTGATTTTTTTCCCCCCAAATAATATTCTCTGGTATGGGGGAGGGACGGAGAAAGAGAGAGAGAGAGGGGGGGGGGGGGGGGGTTAAGAGGCATTCAAGATTTTTTGAAACGTCGAGAGTTATGACGTTTGGAGGCATTCAAGTTTTCAGACGGCGGCGACACCCACAGCAGGTGAAGTACTCTACAGGGAAGGTCGAAAAAAGAGGGGAAGGTTTGTGTGTGGAGGGGGTGTGTGGAGGGTGGGGGGAGAGTAGGGGGTAGTGGGGAGAACGTGGGACGCGGGAGGAGGGTGGGAGCCCTCTGGACGTTACACAACGCAACAAAACATTCAGGTGAGAAGCGAGAACGCCCAGGTTGTATTTTGGTTCGCCCTGGGATTCGAACTCGCAATCTGTTTGAATGGAGAGCTCGGTACTCATCAAACTAGGCCGTGCAGGCTACCCGAGGTTAATGTTATTCAGGTCTGAATTTAACTATGTTGGAAATTTATGGAACTCCCCTCACCTTGCCCCCATCCCCCGCCCCTTCATTCTCTCACCCCGACTCCAAGCTAAGATTGCCAACGGTAACTTCAAATCTGAAGGAAAAGAAAAGAACAGTGGCATGTAGGGGAGGTTGGGGGGATGGGGGGGTGGGGGGGGGGAGAAGGGAAGTCGGTTTCAGAACAACCAGTTTCAACGTGCTTTCCGGGTTCACAGACATTAGAGCACGTGCTACAGTTGTGACCAACTTTTGGTGCATTGAGGAGGAAAACCCGGCCCTGTGTACGGTGGTGGTGTGTCCATCGAGATCGATGATGACCATCGTTGTCATCCAGATGGGGGATGGGGGATGGGGGGAGGGTGGTGGTGGGGTGGGGGGAAGGATGCTCATGAATCTATCTGTGAGTGCGCAGATGGCTGAATAGTCCAATCTGCGCACGAAATGT
>NC_134902.1:28552224-28587224 GCF_041734735.1 Babylonia areolata | reverse complement strand
TACGTATATTCTCGTGGTAATGTGTACGAACAGAATATTTTTACTAAGGTTATTTCAGGAAGACAATTATGTTTTGCTGCAATATTTTTTCTTCTGTCTGAAGAATGTTGTTTTGCCGAGATCGTTTATTTCAACAGGAGATATCAATTTCATTTAGTTGTTTATTTTTGTTAGCCAAGCATATTTCTCAGAATACAAATTGTCAAGGTGATTTCCCTGAACACTGAATAGAAACACTTTGTCAATGTTATTTAACTAGACAGGACTATTTTACGAGGGTAATTTCACGAAACATGATTGTTGTCGGAGATTAACTCTTTGTACAGGAGCATTTTCCCAGAATTATTTCTCTCAACATTTATGTTTTGCCGAGAATATTTGAGTGGAATGAAAGATTTTGACAGGTTTTTTTTGTTTAATTTTTTATCAATCTTAGCTTTTTTCTTTGATTATTTAGCCAATAAGATAAAAACATCACAATGTTCACTGAAAAGACTTAATTTGCGATTGTTGTCTCACTGAACAAATATGTATTGCTAAGAATATTTCTCTGTGATTTAGATGTTTTGCCAAACTGTGACATCGATTATAGCTGTTTTGCGATCACGATTTCACTAATAATTATGTTTTTGGTAATTTTTTTTCACGGCATATTATAATTGTTTTTTTGCTCGTGCTGTTTCAGTGAATAGAAATATTTTGCCGGTCGAAGTTATTGTACCAAGCAGAGAAAGAGCCTTCCATGATGACTTCACAAAACAGTTGTGATGAAATATTTTGCTGAAGCTGCTAAGATATCGAACAGAAGCTTCTTTCTTGATGACAGGGTGATGAACGTATGGTATTCTTGACGTCCTACACTGAACTTGATGGAAGTCACAAACTGAAGCGTGTAGACCTGTCCGATTCTTGTTGGCTACACACAAGGAATACCAGGAACACAGGAAAGAAAAGAGGAAAAGTCAAATATCAAGTTGTGCGCATTGTGCACAAGCATGACATCCTCATGTTTTTTTCCCTTTGTGTGTGTGTGTGTGTGTGTGTGTGTGTGTGTGTGTGTGTAATATCAGGTTTTGCGCATTGCACAAGCATGACATCCGTTTGTGGATTTTCATTATTACATAATCAATCTCCTGCACGAGATTTTCGACTTATCTTTTTATCGCTCGGCCGACCACGGAGGCCATGTCAAAGCTGTGCTCCCTAGTCCCCAGACCAGACGTGTTTATTGGCCATCTCGTGAATGGTTGGGCCATCAGGCGGCGTCAGAACAGGACGGGGTATCTCCTCTTCCCCAGCTCCTTAAGGCATAAAAATCCCCGTCTGTAACCCACTGAGCGAGTTGGACATAAAACAGGTTTGCTGTGCTGAGATGGGGGAATAGTCTGCGCATTTTGAGGGGGAGGAGAGTCTGCCCTGAAAGTGACTTTGGATACAAACCGCCTCCGTTTTTTCTTTTTCTTTTTTTTTTTTTTTTTTTTTTTTGATGTTGCTGTCGATGTTTCTCTCTTCTTTCTATATTTTGCTGGCAACCCATTTAGCTGTCTCTTGGGCATGTTCCCGAGGTCTGGGTTTCCGTGTAGAAAATATGAATGATGGTCAAAGTATGAAAATTGTTACGAAGTCTGACCTCACACAGTTCTGTTTATACACCGATGTATTGTGCGTGTTATGGTAGGGGTAAAGAGTCAGGGCACGAAGTCTGCAGCGTGTTCTTTCTTGTGTGTAGGAAAAGAAACGTTCAGTCGGGAAAGGCTGCAAGCATCTGCATGTGTCTTCGTGGGCATGTGCATGCATGCATGAGCGCATATGCACCAGTGTTATTAATATATATATATATATATTTTTTTTTTCCGTAACTCGTGTCTGCGAGTGGACTTCTATGTGTAGGCCGTTTTCCACCCCGTCATTTAGGCAGCCGTACGCCTTTTTCGGGGGTGTACATGTTGGGTCTGTTCATGTTTCCATAACCCCCCGAATACTTCCATGGATTTCGGGATTTTTAACGTGCGTATTTGATGTTCTGCATGTGTGTAACACACGAAAGATGGTTCAGGGACTAACTAGGTCTGTACACATACCTGAGAGATCGGGAAAAAAATGTTCACACTGAACCTGGCCACCAGACACAGCGTGGTTTCTTAGCCAGGGCCCCGTGATTTAAAGAAGGTACTGTGGCTATAACCACTCGGCCATCGTGTCCGTCGTTGATGCACTTAAAGAAGGTACTGTGGCTATAACCACTCGGCCATCGTGTCCGTCGTTGATGCACTTAAGGCTAGAAATGAAACCTCACCGAGGACGACGTGGTGACATTCAGAAATATGTCTTCATCGTACGCCAACATAATACCATTCTCAATAAGATGACACTGCCAAATCCGCTTTGTTCTCCTGACTAAAAACAATAACGTCCCTTGGCAATATCTCCGTGCTTTCACTGGGAACTCTATGCTAAGTTGCTGTTATTGGGGTTTAAAGAGGTACATTTTCAGCTTCGTTCTTTTCTTTTCTCCTTCTTCTCTGTTCTTTCTTTTTCTTGCACGCGTTTAGACATCGTATAGACGGATAATTCAGCTAAAAAAAAAGAAGTAGAGTACAGCGGCATCTTACATTACTCCAGTCAACGATGGATTACATTGTTTTTTGTAGATCTATTCTGTTGGAAACGAAGAGACAAATCACCACAGAAATAACAGGTGGAGGTATCAGGACCCAGAAATATACGTCACGAGACTGAAAAAAAAAAGTATGCGTTTTGTTTGATATGGTGTGGAAAAAAAAAGAAAGAAAAAAAAGCTGGCCTCATACTCAGATTTGTTGGCAACGTTGTAGGAAATAAAAACCCGTGTTGTATGATTATAAAAAAAAAAAAATCTTCTGCAGCTCAGCAGTGTAACTCATTGTCTCCGTCCTCAACTAAAATGTATGTGTGAATATAAAACGAGAACCTTTGTTGTTTTTTTCTATCGAAATGTAAAATACTTTGTAATTTCTCTGTCTGTCTGTCTGTCTGTTCTCTGTCTCTCTCTCTCTCTCTCTCTCTCTCTCTCTCTCTCTATATATATATATATATATATATATGTGTGTGTGTGTGTGTGTGTGTGTGTGTGGATCAATATGTATTTGAATTTGTGTGTACAAACTTTTCAAATGAAAAAAAAGTGTACATATCAATGCAAGCTTTTCCTATTTCCTCACATCCTTTTTTCACATCTTTTTCTGCGCTGTATAAAAATCCGTTGCCTTCATGTTGCATAGCATCGTCAGTTGTGATTAATTGGTTACACAATACTCCTTTTGAAAAAAAAGTGCTTTCTTTGCGAGGGTTGAAAAAACAAACAACAACTGCAGAGGTGGAGAGATGAGACAGACAGACAGTCAGACACACATGATTATGATGTACACACACACAGACACGCGCGCGCGCATATATATATATATATATATATATATATATGGCTGTGTGAAGCGGAGAGAGAAGGGGGAGGGTTTGGGACTTGCAACTAGTATCACCGAAATACGTAACTCTCTCAAACTCTTTTCATGTTCGAACTCAATAGAGGTGCAGTGTTTTGCCAAACATCCCCCCCCCCTTCCCCCTCCCTGCCACCTTCCCATGGCGAGAAAAAGCTTTCACGAACAGCCGGATGACGTGTGCCCCAGAGGTAGCAGGAATTCTCCCCCCCCCCCCCCCCCACTGACGATCCCATCTTCTCTCTCTCAGTACACATACCAAGACCCGTGCTGCCTCAACTGACCTGACTCCCGAAAGGATGCGCGCCAACAGCATTGCCATCCTAAACAAACTCCTTGCTTGACTAGAACTTTGGTGTGGAGAAAGAAAGTCGGGGGGGGGGGGGGGGGGGGGGGGGGTGGAGAGGTGGGGGGAAGGGGGGGGGTGCGTTACCGGAAGTGAGGGGGGTGCGGGGGGGAGTATTTTTGGTTTGTTTTATGTTGGTTTGTTTTTTGTGTTTTGACACCCCTACCCAGCCCTTCCACACACCCCTCCCCCACTCCCCCTTTCAAGAGTTTCTTATCCGGAACGTCGCAGACTGTGAAGGATGAGACAGTGGCAGCGTGGTCGTTGTGGGGTGGTGGTAGGTGGGTTTGGGGGGTGGTGGTGGGGTAGTTTAAGGAAGGTGTGAAGGGGGAGTGGGGGTGGGTGGGGGGGTGTGGATGGGCGCTTGTTTCAGACCATTAAGTCGGCGTGATTGTAAACAGCTGCTGTAGGCGTTTAACTCACTGTCTGGCTGGAGGTCTGTCTGGGGGCTTCAGAACAATGGTTGGCACGGCAGTTACTGGAATGGGAGTGGGTGGCGCGTGGGGGTGTGGGGGCGGAGGTGCGGGGACGTCCTCGTCAGAGCTGTGTCCGATCGATCTTGTTGGGTTTTGAATAATTCTTTTTCTTTTTCTTTCTTTTTTTTTTTTCAAGGGGAAAAGGAGTGGGAAGGGTTAGGGGTGCGGTGTGGTGGAGTAGTGTGTGTGAGGCAGTAGTCAAGATAATTTGTAAAATGTTGGGTGTTTTTTTTTCATATTTGTTCTGTTTTATTTTTGTAGGGGCGCAGGGTATTTATTCTTTTTTGGGAGAGTTGGATGGGGTGAGGATGGGGGGTTGAACAGGATTTTACTAGTTTTTGTGTGGTTTGTTTTTATTGTTTGTCCTGTCTTTAAAAAATGTCTTAATTTATTTATTCATTTATTTGTTATTTATTTATTTGTTTGTTTGTTTGTTTGTTTATTTCCTTTCGCTTTTTTTTTCTTCTATTCTTTCTGTCTTGCCATTTCCCCCTTTCATTTCCTTTATTTTCTGCTTAAAAACTGTTTCATTCCTTTTATATTTTGGTTCCGTTTACACTATTTGCATTCCCTGTTTTCAGTATGAAATTTCACCGGTGTTGATAATAGGTCTCTCATACAGCCTGTTTAGTTCTTGAAGAAAAATAGCGGGTGTTTGAAAAGCAACAAGAAAACTTAAAAGTTTCTTACCATTCGCTATTTTCATCAACAAAATTCAGTTTCAGTTTCAAGGAGGTGTCAAAGCATGTGGACTGTTCCATATACGCTACTACGCTTCGGCTAAAACAACAACCAGCAAAAATAAATCAGATTCCTGACCTATGCATAAACCCAACGCGTTGGTTGGTCATGTGAGCCTACCCCAGGCTTGGTTTATATGAAAATGATGGCCTAGAGGTAACGCGTCCGCCTAAGAAGCGAGAGAATCTGAGCGCGCTGGTTCGAATCACGGCTCAGCACCGATTCCCCCCCCCCTCCACTAGACCTTGAGTAGTGGTCTGGACGCTAGTCATTCGGATAGGACGATAAACCGAGGTCCCTTGTGCAGCATGCACTTAGCGCACGTAAAAGAACCCACGGCAACAAAAGGGTTGTTCCTGGCAAAAGTTTGTAGAAAAATCCACTGCGATCAGAAAAAACAAATAAAAACTGCATGCAAGGGGGGGGATGAGGGGGGGGGGGGGCGCTGTAGTGTAGCGACGCGCTGTTCCAGGGGAGAGCAGCCCGAATTTCACACAGAGAAACCTGTTGTGATAAAAAAAAAAAAATAGTAAAGTAAATGTGTTAAGTCAGCCCTGACTTGCGTGATCCTCCTCATTTTTACCCCTTAACTATGTGAAGAGTGCACAGAACTGTTCACCAGATTCTTCCAGTTCTGTCGGCTGTTTGTCAAAGTGCAAATGACTTTCCTGTCCATTCTCCAGTGTTATCAGACCATCCTGTCTGCCTTCGTTTTCTTCTTTTATTTCTCTCTCTCTCTCTCTCTCTGTGTGTGTGTGTGTGTGTGTGTGTGTGTGTGTGTGTGTGTGTGTGTGTGTGTGTGTTTCCCTCTCCTCCTGTCTTCCTCCAGTTCAATAGAGCATTGTTCGAGAAAAGCAATTGGATCATGCGCACACCCAAAAACACATGCAACTTCTGTTGATCAAGAGAAAACAAACAAAATAGACCTTGTTATTTTGCAGGAAAAAAAATGGACACGAGAATTCTGATGCTCCATTTACACCCATTCCAGAAAGAGAAATTATCATACATTTCTGTCACAGCACGCGCAATTAGAGTGCCACGTGTGATGAATGTTCAGTTGGTGACATGGTTTGCTTTTTCTTTTCTTTTTTTCTTTGTTTTTCTTTGGTCACAAAAACTGCGATGGCTGTTGCGTGCATAGACAGGGACATATCGATCATATCGATTGTTCGACATGAGAGAAGCCCAGATATTCATAACGGTGTGTGGGCGCTAGACCATATCACTTCAGCACCACTCCCTGCCGATAGACAGCCACACAGAAACACGAGTAGGGAATATGTAACCTATTCTCTCACTCACACATGCATGCACGCGCGCGCGCACACACACACACACACACACACACACACAGTCACTGACATGCACACACAGAGATGTCTATGTGTGTGAGAGAGAGAGAGAGAGAGAGAGAGAGAGATCGGTGGTGTTGGTGCAGGTGGGCGGGGGTTGGAGGTGGGGTCAGAAACAGAGACAGAGGGAATCACGGAGTATATAATCATATCATGACCGCCGTATTGGGCTGAATCTGCCTCGTTACCTCTGGCATGTTTATAGCTTTGTGCTTTTCAATCTAAAAAACATAAAATAAATGAATAGATAAAAAAAATGTTCTACCCCCCCTCCTCTTCCTCTTTCCCATCCTCACCCTACCACACACATACACACTCCTCGCCCCGCGCTCCCCTTACACGTTATAAAACTATATGGCAGGCAGGTTTATGGCTTTCGCTGTGTAACCCCCAGCCCCCCACGCCACAACAATTACAACACTATAGCTGTCCTCGCACCCCAATCTCCAGCTTCCATCGTTTTCCCCCAGCCTGGCAACATCTCTTCCTTTCTGTACCCTACCACCGTTCACCGTTCTCACTCTCTTCAATCCTACGTTTTACTCCTCCGATAATTGATGGTGTAAAGATGCTAGCACGTGCGTTTCACAAGGTAAATGGATGTGAGGCCGAATGGGTGTCAGTGAAACAGTTTGTTAGCTTTTGAAAGCTTTAACGACGTGATAGCAGTTTAAGTGCGCGTCTTTGAGAAGAAAAGAAGTGTTGTTCGTCTTCTTCGGTCGCGTTAAATACTCTCTGTCTCTGTCTCTGTCTGTCAGTGTGTGTGTGCGTGTGTGTGTGTGTGTGTGTGTGTGTGTGTGTGTGTGTGCGTGTGTGTGTGTGTGTGTTTGCTTGCTTTTGTTCATCTAACTGCGTAAGTGTATGCAGGAGACTGCTTTCGAACATATAAGTCTGTGTTCGGCTTGTGAACATGTTGTTTTCAGAATTTTAAAATATTGATCTACTAATACAACAACGGTAATACTGGAATGTCTGTTGAGTAATATAGATCAAAGAGACGAGATTGATAGATCTGGAAATGGATAGTTATATACCAGGTTGGTCAAGGTTGGAGATTTCTTTCCGATTTCCCAGGTCAGCGGATGTGCAGACCCGTTAATACTAGCCTGAAACCCCTTCGTGTGCATACGCCTGCAGAAGATCAAAGGTACACGTTGAAGACCCTGTGATTCACTCGTACATCGTAGGAGTTGCAGCCTACGAAGGCAGAAGAAGAACTGATGCGGTCATTGTCGTGACAAGGGCACGTTAAACCCTGAATCAGTGAATGAAAGAAATCGGTTGCCATTCCTCTGCAAACCCTCGCTTTAAAAAAAAAAAAATTCCCTCGTCCACCACTCACATTACTCACACCAGCCCGTGATCTAACTCTTCTCCGCCTGTTCTCCCAAAGCCTCCCCCCCCCTCCCCCACCCCCACCCCCCTCCCCCTCTTTGCAATCTCTCTCCCCTTTTCCCCCACACACGCACAACCTCCACTCCTTCTCCTCCCTCTTCATATTATATTGCCAGAGGCCAGCCTAGCCTTCTCCATATTCTCGAACTCCCTGACATTGCTTAAATGACAGTAATTGTGTCTCCGATCGAGGAGGTTTTGCGACTAGGATTTCGCCATCAATCTATTCTTTTCCGAAAAGATTCTTTCTATTCCTTTTCTTCTACATTTTTTTTTTTTTTTTTTTTTTTTGGTCGGTCGTTTTGTCTTTGTAGCCGACTGGGGTTTGGCTCTGGTCATTTTCAGAGGCCGGATTGATGGCAGCGGGCATGCGTTCATGGTTAACGTCAGGCAATCAGCGTTCATTTTCTGATACGGTCGGTGGTAAAAAAAATGTTTTTAAAGAAGATGTCAGCAAGACATCAAAGAGCTTTGGTTCTAGAAACGTTTTATGTTGTTGTTGTTGCTTTACTAGTTTGTCTCCTTGTGTTTCTTTGTCCATGTCTGTGTTTGTCTGTATTTCTGTTTCTCTGTCTCATTGTCTGTCTC
This sequence comes from Babylonia areolata, assembly GCF_041734735.1. NCBI lineage: Eukaryota > Metazoa > Mollusca > Gastropoda > Neogastropoda > Buccinidae > Babylonia > Babylonia areolata. The sequence continues at coordinate 28,578,847 of NC_134902.1, read as the reverse complement.
TGTCTCTCTATCTCTTGGTAGTGGACACGGGAAGAACTCCAAGGGCTCCAAGAACCCTTCTGATACAATGCGTGCTCACACTCACAAGAAGAGTAGGCCTATGTATCGCAGCTCCATGTGCATTCTCGCGCGCAGTACACAAACAAACAAACATACTAACACAAAAACTTCAATACATTATGCATATTTATAGATACACGTTGAACATGCCACGCTGGAATATCGAATTAGGTCAAACGAAAATGAACGGGATTTTTTCTTTTTTTGTGTGTGGTCCAGTTCCCGTTTTATTTTTCTCATATTTAAATAACGTCTCGAAGTCAGAATGTGAGAGGTGGGTGGTGTCCCCAGACTGACTAAAAACCGTCAACATTTCTTTTCCTTCGTCATACAAACCATTAGAATAAGTTAATTCCTCTCTCGTTCTAGTCAACATTGATAGACAGATAGCGGTCAGACTCGGAAGGGTGGATAGGGAGGAGAGCGGGAAAGAAGGGAGAAGGGGGCATAGAGGAGAGAGACTGGGGGTGGAGCGTGGGTGTGTGGGTGTGGGGGTGGAAAGAAAAGATTCCCATCACGATACTCTCCCCGATTCCTGTAGACAGTTTTGTTCCCAGACCAGACCTCGACCAACTCTCGACATGCTCGTTGGGCGTCTCCTCAGTAGGGCTGCTTTTCTCACTATAGATCCGTTTCATCTCTTTTGGCTTTGGAGATAGAGGTCGACTCTCTGGAGAAAAGACGTATGACGGACGGGAGGATTGGTGGCTTTGAGTGGTGTGTCTCTTTATCCTCTTTCTTGCTTTCTTTTTAAATACTTTTTTTTTTATTTGGGAGCCTTCGTGGTCTTTTTTTTTTTTTTTTTAACCAGTGTTTCTTTTTTAAACCAAAGTACATCCCCTCTTGAGAGCGAGCGAGCGAGAGAGAGAGAGAGAGAGATGGGGGGACGGGGGGGGGGGGGGGGGGGGGGGGGGGGGGGGCAACGAAAGAGGGTTTTAACAAGTTTAATGTCTCCACAAACTTTCCTTTTTATGAAAATGTTTCTGATATCCGACTTTTGACCTGAAGTCTAGACTGTCTGACGGTATGAAAAAAAAGCCCCCCCAAAACAAACAACACAGAAAAAAGCTTTCACACACAAAGGCCTTTATTCCAGCAATCAGTTTGGGGTAAAACAACTTTAAAATTCCATCGCGACTTGAAGAGAATGCAATAAGAAAGAAATGTTGGGAGATGAAAAGAAAAGATAAATAAAGAAGACTCGAAGAGAGACTATTTCATGGAGAAAGCGGCTAAGTGCAAGACTCAAGTTAGGGAATAAACAAAGGGTGAATGGCAACAGAGGGAAGGGAAAGTAGGGGCGATAAAATGAAGCTAAGAGTTACTTACAGTTCTCGTGCAGTCACTGTTATCGTTGGCAGTGCTCCCTCTAATCCGGAACACTTAACACAGATGGTGACGCGAGAGACAATAAAGAGAAAAGTGGGGAAGGGGAGAGTGTTGGACTTAGATCTATTGGAAAAGGAGTGAGGGGGGAAGGATGGGAGGGGGGGTGCAGGGGGGAGGGGGAGTGCGGTGGTGGGGGTGGAAGTGGAGGGGGGTTATCGCTTTCCTGTTAGGATGTCAGCGTTGCCATGCCATGGCGAGAAATAACTCTGGAAAAAAAAAAAGTCAGTGGTGCCGTGCCATACCCCAAAGTGTTGCCATACCGTGGCTCAAAAAGCTCTGCAGAAAAGGTCAGTGTTACTGTACCATAACTGAAAAGGCTTTAAAGAAAAAAAATGTCAGCGTTGCCAAACCATTGCTCAAATTAATGGAAAAAAAAAGTGTTAAGAGTTGCCATGGGATAGCTCGAACAGCTCTACAGAAAGAATGTCACTGTTGATTTAAACAAAATTTTATTCAGTAAATATGTCACACATGTACAGATAGACAGCGGAGCAACAACAAGCTAACAGCTTATATCGTGCTCAGGAATGTGATTAAATACATTTGTTTCGTTTGACGGCTGGTGGACGCTACACAATTGCAGTTATGTTAAAATACACATTTTCCAAATGCATATAAGCGACAGTCATTGCAGACATACATTGTTTCCCCCTTTTTTCCCTTCTTTTTTCCCCCTTCTTTTTCCTTGAAATTTAAAGAATTTACAATGAATATAAACATCATTTTTAAGATACGTTGTTCACACAACAGAAAGCGGAAAAAGGTAAGAAAAACAAGTTAGTGAATAAGATAAGAAATGAGAGAAGAAAAAGAAAAAGAAAAAAAGAGAAGAAAAAACAAGAAAAAATATACACATGGAGAGGGAATAACATTACACATAATCGTACTTGATTAGACGGACTAGACAGGAAGTATGGAAAGATTACATGTCCAATGTAGAAGATATAGTTGGTCACACCTACACACCTAGAACAGTGCATACTTAAAATCTACTGGATTCAGTGATGAATTTGTGAATGTCACTGTTGCCATGACATTGCTCAAAACGTGAAAACTACAACAAACAAACGGCAACAGACACAAGGCAAGGCAAGGCAAAAAGGTTTGTTTCTTGTGGCCATTGGGGTCACCCAAACGTAAATACATACATTCCTTACATATGCCATACAAGCAGACCTTGCTAAAGTTCTCTGTTGTATATGCTGTGACTCGGTTATCATTTCGTTTTAATGGTCGGAGTCTTTTTTTTTCAATTTTTTGTTGTTGACTGCGCGTGATTTAGAATCCTGATGAATCTGCCCCCATTGATAGTGACATGTGTCAATTTCCAGCTTTGTTAGTTGGCAGGGGAATGATCTAACCGATGAATGTACTTTGAAACCTTGTTTAGAGATGTCGAGGTTGGCTGTCATCATGGTAATTAACAAAATGATTTTTTTATAGTTTCCCTTTTTATCAGTGTAAGGTAAGGTACTGCGGACTGATATGGAGAAAAATCCAGAGAGGTGGATGCCATATCCGACCTTTCAGTTTGACATAGGCAAAGGTCGAGGCAATAATCCACGACAGGTTTTTACCTTTCTGTGGGAATTTCACAAGGAGCCGTAGCACCGTTGCCGTATGAATCCTGACAGAGGTCTCGGCATGTTCATTAAAAAAAAAAACCCCACAAAAACAAACAAGAAAGCAAACAAAACAAACAAAACAAAACCACATGTATTGGCAAGGTCATTCTCTGGTGATGTATTTTATTTTTTGGCACAGATTTGTCAAATTGAATCAGCTATATTTTTCAGAAAAGTTTCGTTGCATTTGTCAACTCTCGAGCGCTCGCAGATGAGATGCGTTTTCATTTGAACCAAACATGTCGATTCATTTGAGCCGATCACGCTTTTGTCACGGTGATCAAATACACATTCAGGCTTCCTTTCACATAAAGTTGTGAATACCAACATGCTCTTTTATCACGGCGAACCGCTTGTTTATCCCCTCAGATACCCGAACCCCAACTTCGTCGCCCATTCTGCACTTTTGATTAATTTCAAGCAATCGAAAAGCCAGGCTCCGTCACCCAAACCAAACGACGACCTCGTGAGAGTCAACGCCACCGTCCTCAGTGAAGCAAAGAGCCCCCTCACGCGAGGACCTCAGACTCCAGTAGCGATCAGCTTCAGCCGCCCTCGGCAACGAGGCTTGACCAGCTGTGTAAAGCGGGCCGTGGGCAGCTTAGCGGCGCCACTTTAGCCAGTAGTGGTGCTACTTAACGGGATTGCGGAGCTCCTGTGTGCCGCTAATGCCGGCACCATTTACCCGCTGTCAACGTGGCAGGCCGTCTGATGAGATTGTACTTCCCTCTACCGGTAACTAACTGCTGCTGACACGACAAGATCGGGGGAGAAAGGATACGGAGGGGAGAGGCTGGTGGTTGTGGAATAGTGTTCAAGTCTTTTGTCGACAGCCTGTCCCTTTTTCAGGGAAAAGTGTGCTGAAAAAAAGAAGAAAAAGTAAGGAACAGCACTACGCTTATATTTAGTTCTGTGACACGGTCACTCCTTTGTCCTCCGAGCCGATCGAAACACGTTGTTCTCTTTAAGGAAGACGTTGTGGTTAAGGACATGCTATGGAACCCAAGCGAGAAGAGGAGAAACCAGACGGAGGGAAAAGGCGTGGTAAGAAGTACAGGATTGGTACGCTGGTTCGTATCGATGATGGACGTCAAGATAAGGAAGAAGAAGATCGGAAAGTGGGGGGTGGGGGTGGGGGATTAAGGACGCGGGCTGGCAGGAATATAATGCAAGACAGAGAAGATGGCCAGTGCAGTAACAGCTAGGGAGAGGGGGCGCCGTGGAACTCAGCACTGGTTCATAGTTTTAGCTGTGTATTTATATGTACGTTTATCTGATTCGGAGGCTTTGCCGAGGGTGTTTCGGTGCTGCTGCGTCAGCAGGTACTAACAACACGGGTGGTAAGTGTTGTTGGAGCGCCGTGCTATGCTCTGTGTTCGTTCCGCAGCAAACGATGTTTCTGTCTGCTGTAAGAAAAGTTAAATCTGAGAAAACGGAGAACCAAGAACCATGTCAATGTCAATGTCAGACCAGAGACAGGGGATGATTTAAATGGCGCCTAGACCAGCCTACACTGATTGTTTTGATACTCCACAGAAGTGTGTTGTTTTGGCAGTCTTCATTCTTACCAGGTCGTTGGTATTCCATCTTCAAGCGCGCACCAGCCTCCGTTTTTTTCTTATATACGAGTAGCGCGCATTTCTCCTGCAAACGTGCCCTCCGTCGCCCCCTCACGCCCCTCATCCGCCCCTCAAAACGCACACACACGCCGCGCGCGCACCTTTGAACAGACGGTGCTACGCTCTCGGCCGATACGAATCACGTTCCATCATGGCCTCTCTTTGCGGTGGAAAATGAACAAAATGGAAGAGACACGCATGTCATGTCAGCTTAACCATGCGTTAAGTCTTGTGGTAAGAGATAAAGGCGACACGGGGAACAGAATACAACTGTAGCTTCGTGTTCGAAAAACCATTTCGCATAACATTTTCCTGTTTGTACAAATGCTTTGATGTGATATTCCATTATATGATGATGGAGTCTCCCGTCGGACCGACGGATTAGTAGGCAGGCAGGCTTATCTGTCGGTGTGTGTCCTCATATGGGAGAAGAGGCCGATTCTGGATGCGCAGCACTTCCCACAGGTGTTGCAAGGGGAAACGTCTCCAGAAGTTGAGCCCTGCTTCCTTCGCTCACTCTTCTCCTTAATGGCCAGCGTTCTCTTGTTTTCAAATGTCTTTATGTCACTAGAGCACAGTATCCTGCCTGACCAGCACAGGTGACTTTTTTTTCTTTTTTTCTTTCTTTTTTTTTTTTTTAGTGAAGAGGAGTTGTGCAGTCCCTTCCATATCGACGTTCAGAGTCCCACAGGTGCAGATACTGCCACGTGTATACCTACACCTTTTTAAGTGATAGCAGTGGAGGAAAAACAACATGCAGGCTACATGAAACAAAATACGCTGCAGTGTATTGCGTAGCTGTTGTTTTGTAGCGCGTTTGGTTCGGTACCGTGTCCATGTTGGAAGTACCCCAAAACATGTGAATACGGGTTTAAGTCCAGTTTTGAAAGTATTACGTCTAAACCAAACTTTGGCTTTCTTGAGCTTTCATCGTCAGCGTGATTGGGAAATATATTGCATTGCGTTATGTTTTTCTCGCAATGCAATCATACCTGCCGTGTTGTGTTGTATCGTGTTGTGTCGTCATATCGCGTATTTATCACAAACGAATTAAGACTTAAGTTGACTCTGGGCGGAAAATTGGAGATCCCCCCCCCCCCCACCCCAAGATAGACAAAAAGAGAAAGAGAGAGAGAGGGTGTGGGGTGTGGGGGAGGGGGGGCAGACAGACAGATTCACAGAGAGACAAACAGACGATAATATATATATACATATATATATATGTATGTATATATATAATTATATATATATATATATATAGAGAGAGAGAGAGAGAGAGAGAGATTCGGTGATTTATTCATAAAGGCCATTGCCCCTCATGAAGGGGTGCAATATATACTTTATTAAACTTTTGAAAGTGCACCAGCGAAAGAGAGAGAGATATGCGGTGAGGTGGGAAGAAACGGAAGGGGGAGTAAGAAAAGGGGGGGGGGGGGGCGCACATCCAAAGCTGCACCGTCCCCGTCAAGCTGATCAAAGACGGGCAGCTCGCAGGACAAGTTTAATGTGGCGAAGAACAGGAAGGAGAAAATCCCCCCACGTCACCGGCACCAACATCCGTGAACCGTTCACACGCCAGTCCGACAGTTCTTTGATGTGAGCCATTGTGTCATCATAACTGTTTATGGGTTCGGCGGACTCCTGTCACTGGGGAACACGGGGTCTTGTGTTCTCCGTTATTCTTGAAAACAGAACCTGGGCCCTGTTCCCCCTATCTCTCTGTTATTTCAAGGTGCCGGGAATTGGAGCCTGCTCCCCCTACCCTTTCCTCTTTCACAGAAACTCTGATGCTTTCATAGAAAACCTGACGCTGGTTATGGCTGGTCACGGCTGACCTGGGTCCCAGCCGTACATTGTATTGTATTGCATTGTATTGTATTGTATTTGCATTATATTGTATTGCATTGTATTGCACTGTATTGTATTGTATCGTATCGTATCAGTTTGTGTCGCGTGTTTTCTCTGTGAAATCCGGGCTGCTTTCCCTGGGAAGAGAGCGCGTCCCCACAATTCAGTGTAGCCCCCCCCCCGCCCCCCCTTTTTTTTGTCTGCAAGTGTATCTATTTTAGTGTCAAAACGAATTTTTCTACAAACTTTTGCTATTAACAAAACGTTTTTTTGTTGCCGTAGGTTCCTTCATGTGTGATCAGTGTATGCCGGACACAGAACCTCAGTTTATCGTCTGATTATAATGACTGTCACACAGACTGTCACTGTGGCCCTCAGCATGTTTAGGTTTTAGAATTTCAGTACTTTTTTTGATATTTCATTCACAGTGTTTGTCTTGAAGGATATATATATATTTTAATAAATATCTTAATATTCTGCTCGGGTTTGCGAAATCCCGATACTTTGATATTCCAGTCAAGTGGAGAGGGCAGTAAAACTCCTGGACGGAATGTAGGACTCGAACCTGTGGGCACTCGCTTCCTTGTCCAGCGCATTACCTATTGGGCCACCGCTCCACTAATCATGTTAAAGAAAAACGGGTATAAACACGGGTGTTCGGTAAACTCCGCTATAAAGCCTCGCAAGACTATAGCTGGTGATGGGACCAGTGCACGCGTATCGACCAAGGACACAGCGGCTTGTCGAGGCGTGTCGAGCTACTTGAGCGCGTCTTCGTTCTGCTGAGCTGCTGGCACGTGCGGGGCAGGATGCAGCAAGTACCTGCCAAGTGCCCGTCCACCCGACCGTTCCACGATCATTGGAGGTGACATCTCTGAAGCAGAATCTGTTGTGTTTTTTTTGTGAGGAAAATTTAACCGCATCACAGTCACCCCACGGAGTGGACAAATGTCTCAGAAACGGGTTTGTATTTACGTGTTATTGATGTGTGTGCTACGTTCGTAATCGTGAAGGGGTGGGAGTGGGGGTGGAGGGATTATTGCAACATAAGATGGATGTGTTCAGCCTTCCTCCCATCCACTCCAAACCAGTCCCTCCCCCATCTTGCGTGATGGTTTTGTCATTAAAAGGAGGTCCCGCGTGCTGCGTCTACTTATAAGAACATACGACAAAAACAACAACAACAACACACAAACGCTTTGACAGGTGAAAGATGAAAAGAACCATTCGTAACACCAGATCAAGGGCGATGCGCTCAGCCAGGGGAGAGTATCCCGAATGCAGTGCTGGAAAGAGGGTATTAAATATGGCTCAGTGGCTGGGGCTGACTGCTGATTAATCATACTCCAAATCTTTGAGTGATTCGCTAGTAGTTACGAAAGGGTATTGTCGTCGATCATTCCAGAAGTGGAAGGGGGCAGTTAGAGATGGCTGGGTGCGTTGAATACCTCTCGGTCATTGTCCGAATCTCTGCCGGTGATCAGCATCTGTCAGAGCAGCGACAGAGAAAGGCTTTGAAGCTATGCGTCAGCGCCGTGTCTCTTTCTTTCGGTGGATCTTTCTGTCTGTCTGTCTGTGGTTTTGTGGTGGTGATGTTTGTGTGTGTGTGTGTGTGTGTGTGTGTGTGTGTGTGTGTGTGTGTGTGTGTTTGGGGTATGTGGTGTGTGAGTGTGTATTTGTGTGTTGATGCTTGCGCATACGTGTGTGCTTTCGCGCGCGCACGCGCGTGCACGATAGAGGAACACAGCGGAAGGAGAGAGAGAGAGAGACAGACAGACAGACTCAATCGATAAGTGCCTCCGTGGTGACGCGAAACATAACATTGTGGACATTTGTTTTCATTGTTTTTGTTTTTATTTTTTTTTTTTTTGGTATATATTGTTTTTTTTGTCAGACGTCTCAAAGAAGTTCAGAAACAAGGACATCTGACGTCTCGAGATGTACGAGTAAACAAGCCCTCGATGCCCCGAGTCTCCACAAAGTCTCTCATTTAAAATACCACCAGCTTTGATACCATAACAGTACATTATAGTTCTCCAGAGGATAGATGGACATGGGACAGTTACAGTAAACTGTGTGTTTGTTCTGCGACTGATTTTTCATCAAGAATTCTCTGAACCATTTGTGTATGGTCTATTATATATGACAGACCTGTGAAAAAAGAAGCGAATTGACGTTAAGAAAAATTGCCGTTCCCCCAAATCTGGATAAGACATTACCCTGTGTAGACAGCCTTTCATAACTGTGTGCTAGATAGATAGGTATACGTAATACACACACACACACACACACACACACACACACACACACACACAGAGGAATAAACTGAAGAAGAACATCGAGAGAACAACAACAAAAGCGTTTTAAGCAAACAAGCAAACAGGTACGCCGGCAAATAAAACCTAACGGGGTTTATCCCCAAAAGGTGAACCCTCCAAACACCGCCACAAAGTGCGACAGTACATCCTCATGGACGGCGGAAAGTGGAGACGGAAAGGGGTTGGAGAGAGAGAAGAGAGAGAGAAAGAAGGCGGGTGTGGGAGATAAGTGGGAGGGGTAGGTAGCCACAGGGGAGATAAGGGGAGGGGGGAGTAGGTAGCCACAGAACCACCACTCTCCACCCACACCCCACCTTTTTCTTCTTCTTTTCATTCCCAAATGCCCATCTTCGAAGGAAAAAAAAGCTCACCGAAAGATGCACGCCATAACCCAGTTAAGGGCCGCAGAAAGCTGATAGGGGCTGACAGGTGGATGACGTGCCGTGGAAGGTATCCTCAGTGCTGCACGTGCCGGGCTGGTGTTCTATGTATGGCCATGGAAAGACGAGACGGCAGGAAGGCTCGTGCAACACAAGTAGGTTCCCCCCCCCCCACCCCCCCTTTCTACTATACCTACCTGCTCCTCCCCATGCACTGTCATGTCTCGATCGTTTGCTGTTTTTGTGTGGCTCCTTCTGCACGTGCAGTGTTTTTGTTAACTGCAACAGGAGGCCGTGTTTTGTAAAATGAGTCGTGTTCTTGTGTTTGCCTGTTATGTAATTGTTATCTGTGTAGAGCATGTAAGGCTCGAGGTGTGTTGTGTGTCATGTTGTCTTGTCTTGTCTTGCATTGTTGTATAGATTTCTCAGTGTCATATCGATTTTGTGGAAGTTTGGGATGGGCATGCCCCCGTTATTGTATAGATTTCTTGTCATATCGATTTTTGAAAAGTTTGTGATGGCCATGCCCCTAGGATGGAAGTTCCTCCCCACTGAGAACACCCCACGTTGTAACGCGAGGGCGTTGGTGCAGAGACGATGTCTATCACAGAACCAGTTTTCATTCCATCGAACCGAGCGTGAACCAAGGGACCATGCATGATCACGTTCCTTTGAGCATCGCAGTTTCACACGTGCACTGCGCGAGCTGTGCTGAAAAAAGAAGCAGCAGTAAGGCAGTTGGAACTAAATGTAACGTGCCGTTGTTTGCAGCACGTTCAAGTTGAGAAGACAAGGGCGCCGCACACTGGAGGTCTGGTTTGGTAGCAATACGAGTTAGTGGGCGTGCTGCCAAACTTGATGTTTCTGTTCCACGATGTTTCTGTCCCATCTCCGATATCAAAATACGCAGAGACAGCTACTGCGTAAACATCTTTTCGTGTGTGTGTGTGTGTGTGTGTGTGTGCGTGCGTGCGTGCGTGCGTGCGTGCGTGTGTGTGTGTGTGTGTGTGTGTGTGTGTGTGTTTTGCAGTACAGAGGATCAAAACACGCACGTTAAAGAACCCACGTTTCACCCCAGAGTACGTTGTGTTATGGAATCACGAAAATACCCAGCGTGCATCGCTACCCGAAAACGGATTATGGCAACCAAGACGAGGGATGAGGAACTGCCAGAAACGGAAAAGCCCATCGTGGGAATTGCGGCCCATGGTCAACAAAGTGTGCACGTGCGCAACGTGTATGGGCATTCATTTTGAAATTCCAGTTAAGGGTTTACCAAAGAAGTTAAGGAGCACTTCGTAACTTGAAGTTTTCTTATTTAGGGGCATGGTGAAATGACGCTGAATGTTTAGCAAACAGCGGTGTATGCAGTCAGCGTACTGGGCACCACTAAATGACGCTGAATTTTTGGCAAACAGCGGTGTATGCAGTGAGCGTACTGAGCACCACTAAATGACGCTGAATTTTTTAGCAAACAGCGGTGTATGCAGTGAGCGTACTGAGCACCACTAAATGACGCTGAATTTTTAGCAAACAGCGGTGTATGCAGTCAGCGTTCTGAGCACCACTAAATGACGCTGCATTTTTAGCAAACAGCGGTGTATGCAGTCAGCGTTCTGAGCACCACTAAATGACGCTGAATGTTTAGCAAACAGCGGTGTGTGCAGTGAGCGTACTGAGCACCACTAAATGACGCTGAATGTTTAGCAAACAGCGGTGTGTGCAGTCAGCGTACATAACCAGAGGTGGTTTCTTGCACACGTTGTGCATAATCTTTTTTCTCTTTTTTTTCTATGAAAAACCACAGCTTTCGTTTATAAAATGTTGAATTAATGTCAATTAGTGGCTGAAACATCGATTTTTAAAGCAGTTCATGGTGCACGTGAGCACGTGTGCCTGCAATAGCTACCTGTGTAGTCAATAAGAGACTAGTTAAAGACCTTTTGCAGACTGCATAATTTAAACCATCTAAAAAATTTTACGAAATTTAATACTTTTTGAAATCATGCTTCCTTTTACGATTTGGTTCTGAGCTTATGGTGGAGCCTATAGCCGTTGACGAAGGGGAGCTATCCTGAACGATTATGAAACGTTACCTCGCTATTGTTTGACTAAGAAAACGTTGTTACATTGTTACGAGCAAATCGAGCTCTCCCTTGTTCTGGTCTCAGACTAATGTCCATCAAAACAGTACTGGGGAAGTGTTTGAGGCGGGATAATGTCATACCTGATATGACCACCGTGGTCAGCTTGGCGACAATCAATACGAAGAAGATGGAATAAAAAAGATGGTGAATATTGCCTGCGATTCTTATGTCCGAATTTAATACACCGACGTCGAAGGTCCCTCAAATGTCAGCTCATGAGAAAGACATTAGGAGAAGATAAGAAGGAAATGTGTTGATTGTTTTTTTGTGGTCGCGGCCATCAACCGCCTTGTAACGGAATAAGCCATTCCGTTTTATGTCAGGCTGTCGCTGTCTTGTGAATGAGCATGGATGTGAAAGGGGAGCGAGTAACGCAAAACACAAGAGAGCATTCTCTTTCATGCCAGCACGTGGCCGCCTTGCAATAGAACGCGAGTAGTGCGTGCGTGGTGGGATTAGTTTTACAGTTAGTTTGTTTATAATGAATATGCCTGATACCCATCTTTGGATATCTTGCTGAAAAAAATGTATTTAAGGGACATGTGACATTTATAACGCAGTCTCGACATTGAGAGAGTACAGGGTCTTTAACAAATGTAAAATGTATGTAAGGAAGAAATGCCATTTATAACGCAGTCTCGACAATAAGAAATCACAGGGTGAACATTATCAAGGACTTCTTTTTTCCCTCTGCCTGGTAAGAAAGACAATTATAATGTAACTATTTTTGCGAAGAAAACGAATTGAAACATTATACATAGTGATAATGTGTTTTGGACGCAGAGTTAAACGGAATGGGATAATCATCCCGGGAGAATGAGGGGGGTAAGGGGGAGGGGGGAGGAGGTCTAACTGAACAAATTTAACACTGAAACTACCAAAACAACGTTGGACATGGTTAATAAGACTTCAAGATGGTTTGTGCATGTATGGGCCCAGGCCCTTTATGAGTAGGTATGTGAACATAATTTTTGAAAATGGATATGATACATTACAATGCATGTGAATGTCAAAATATTCAAACGAAAATAGAAGTAAAATTGCTACATTACAATGCATGTGAATGTCAAAATATTCAAACAAAAATAGAAGTAAAACTGCTACATTACAATGCATGTGAATGTCAAAATATTCAAACAAAAATAGAAGTAAAACTGCACTACGGTTCAGGTAGCACATGGCAATACCACCAGAGCGATCTAACACACACCGATGTCACCAGAACACCAGGGTAAAGAGATAGGCTGCTGGAAGGCAGATTTAATCTTGTGCAGGCAGAGGGGGGTTTGAACCCACAACCTCTGGAATGCCTGCCTGAGCCCAATCAACGGAGCCTCCATTACATCCAGGTTTGCGGCATTGGGCGCTTGGAGAAAAAGCATTTTCCATGATACCCCGGCTTTGACAACAGAGAAAAGATAACTTTATTGTTCCCTCCACATGGGGATAGATCAGTGAAATCGCAAAGCCCACACCGTAATCAAAACATGTGCACAAAGCTCTCGTGGAGCCATCATCAAATTAGTGGTTCGGGTTGATGGTGCATATGGATATTGTTCTCCCTGTGGCTTATTTAAAACTGTTTTTTTCCCTTGTTAATGGGACGTGACACGCGCCACATTACACACATCAGTGAGCCGTCAGTCGGTCTGTCTGTATGCGTGGTGTCCATCTGTATCTCGATCTCTCTCAGTCCACAAAAGGCCTGTTTGGTCAGCTGGACTTTTGAAACCGTGTCTCTTACTTACCCAGCTACATTATCTACGTGTCTGCCTGCCCTCTCTGTGAATCTAGAGAACGACCAGGGAAAGAAAAAGTGGGTTTCTAATGGAAATAACTGCTTGGTCAGCTGGACATAAAATCTATACATAAAAAAAAAAAATGTATCCCCAGACCCATTTACATTATTTACGTTTCTGCCAGTCTGTCCTACAGTCTGTGTGTGTGGAGGACGACTATCGGAAAGGGGGGGAAAAAAAAGCGGTTCTAATGGAAATGGCTGAGTATGGCTGCCGGGGAGGCTAGGCGAGGGGAGGGGTGCAGAGGAGGGGGTTGTGTTGGGTTTTGGGGGGACAGTGATATTTCCAGGAGAATCAAGGAACCTTGCATCCTTCCCCCGCTGCCATGACCATAACTGTGATTACACCCAGACACGCGATACGGCGATGACACTGATGACCTACTTCCTACGTTTGTTGCACGTGCTTTGGAACTTGTAAAGGAGTGTCCATCCATATCATAAATAGTGCGCGCGGGGCTCGGCACTGCACTACCCTGCCATGCCCTGCCCTGCCCTCGTCTGCCCTGCCCTGCCCTGCCCTCGTCTGCCCGCCCAGCCCGCTTCCATTTCCGTCACAACAGTTTCCTGCCCGGCTGGTTCCCAAGAGTGCGAGTGAAGGGGAGATAAAATGGCGAGACCACTGACATTCATGGGCGCGTGAATGTGTCATTGGTCTGGGAGAGAGGGTTTGGAAGCGAACACCTTGTGTTCCAAGCGTATTGCCTCCCCTTAAATGGCGTCGTTCTTGTTAACGTTTAGAGAATGGAAAGTCTGGCTCCCCCCCCCCCTTCCCCCGCCCCCTCTTCCTCCTTTCCCAGTCCCACCTCCTTCATCGTTTATCCCGTAGCCCGCCTCCTTTTGACAGGCATTTCCCCCCATGATTTAATGTACTTATTGGCTCTCTGGAACCATTTGACGTCAAGTTATTGCATCTCCTTTAATTAGATCTCGTGGATGTTATTCGATTTCATTCTGGGGGAGCTGTTTATGAAAGCTTACACCATTTTCTTATCACAAACATTCATCCATCCGTAAGTGGATTGCGATAAAATCAAAAGATGTTGTTGGTTTTAATTTGAATGTTTTGACTTTGTTTTTTGTTTTTTTGGTGTGTGTGTGTGTGTGTGTGTGTGTTGTTTACATCTATAGAAATGGCGCTTTGCTGAATCACACATTGGTGATTATTTTCCTCAGGATACGGCCCCCCCCACCCCCACCCCCGCACCCACCCCAATTCCTTCTCCCCCAGTTAAGTCTTTCTTATTATTTTATAATAATGATGATAATAATGATAATGATAATAGAAGGAGGAGGAGAAGAAGAAGCAGAAGACGACGAAGAAAAAGAAGAAGAAAGAGAAGAAACCCCTGATAGTTCTGATGTGTGTCCAGGAATTGGTGACTGTTGAAACAGTAGACGCCAACGGACATATTGTACAGGGCCTTCCACAGATTTGGGTTCTATCGGGAGAGGATGAGAAGGAGGACGAGGGGGTGGGGGCAAGGGTGGGGACGGGGGGGGGGGGGGGGTGTCGTCCCAGGCTGAAGCAGCAATGGTGCTATTCATTTATTGATGGCTCTGTGACTTCGATGGTGGCCGTGCTCCTCACTCAGCTCGCTTGGTGTCGCCTGTCTTTCTGTGTGCGTCTCTTCTCTTTGCTGCGGTGTTTATCTTTCTTGTCTGCATGCCTGCCTGCCTGTCTGTCTGTCTTGCTTGTCTGTCTCCCCTTTGCTCCACCTCTCTTTCTCTGTCAGTCTTTCTGACATGGTTGGTTGTCTGTCTGTCTGTCCCATCTCTTTCTCTGTCAGTCTTCCTGCATGGTTGGTTGTCTGTCTGTCTGTCTGTCTGTCCCATCTCTTTCTCTGTCAGTCTTCCTGCATGGTTGGTTGTCTGTCTGTCTGTCTGTCTGTCCCATCTCTTTCTCTGTCAGTCTTTCTGACATGGTTGGTTGTCTGTCTGTCTGTCTGTCTGTCTGTCTGTCCCATCTCTTTCTCTGTCAGTCTTCCTGCATGGTTGGTTGTCTGTCTGTCTGTCTGTCTGTCTGTCTGTCTGTCCCATCTCTTTCTCTGTCAGTCTTCCTGCATGGTTGGTTGTCTGTCTGTCTGTCTGTCTGTCCCATCTCTTTCTCTGTCAGTCTTCCTGCATGGTTGTCTGTCTGTCTGTCTGTCTGTCTGTCCCATCTCTTTCTCTGTCAGTCTTCCTGCATGGTTGTCTGTCTGTCTGTCTGTCCCATCTCTTTCTCTGTCAGTCTTCCTGCATGGTTGGTTGTCTGTCTGTCTGTCTGTCTGTCTGTCCCTTCCTCCGCTTTTCACCCTTTCTCTGTCTGTCTGTATGCCTGTCTCTCTCTGTTTCTCTGTCTCTGTCTGTCAGTTTGTCTGCCCACCCACCCCCCACCCCCCTCTCTCTCTTCATCCCATCCTCCCCACCACTCTCCCGTCTGTCTGTCTGTCTGTCTGTCAGTTCTCCTGTCTTCCTTGTGATCCCACTTAATCTCTGTTATGTTTTTTACTTTCTGTTTGTTTTTGTCTGTTTTCTAGTTCTGAAACAGATAAGACATGTGGAGTGGCGCCGGAGCAGAGATATTTATTCAAGATATTGCTAGTGCCTCAAGTTATCATCAGCACGCGCAAATATTAGGGTTTTTTTTTTTCGTCGTTGGTTTGGTTTGTTTGTTTGATTCTTCCATATTCTTCTTATTCTATTTCCTGTTATTCTCTTTCATTCTTTCTGCTTCTTCTTTTATTTCGTTTTGTTCTTCTGTTTTTCCTCCTCCTCCTTCTTTAACCTTTCCTTATCTTTCATTTTGTGTTTTTTGTTTTGTTTGACTTTTTTATGTTTGTTTGTTCTTTTACCCATTTCTGATATCGCCGTTTCTTCTTCTTCTTCTTCTTCTTCTTCTTCTTCTTCTTCTTCTTCTTCTCCTCCTGCTCCTCGTCCTCCTCCTCCTCATCATCATCCCCTTCTTCTCCTCCTCCTCCTGTTCCTCGTCGTCGTCGTCCTCCTTCTTCTTCTTCTCCTGTTCTTGCTCCTCGTCGTCCTCCTCCTCCTGCTGGCAGGCACGGGAAGCCGTAGGGAATGTGATCTTCTTCCACGAACGGTGGGAGGGCACAGTGTTTCATGTCCTTGTCATGGCGCTGACATCTGGAACCCACACTGCCATTTGACACAATAACCGGGTCTCTCAGTTTCACTTTCAATTCCCAGGATGCGTCAAAGCGTGTGGTTAGCTGATCCATATACGCAATTCCAGATTAAAAAAAAAAAAAAAAAACTCTGCGGGAGCAGATTCCTGATCTACGCGCTGGTCTGGTCTTAAGAACCTACCATAGGTATATGATATAAAACATGAACCTGAAATGAAATATTCAGATAAACAAATCATTGAAATAGAAATAGAAATGAAGGGTACACAGAAGGCAGATCACTCTCAGTAACTGATGAGTTGGTGGATTCCGTGTTTTTTTTTAAATCACTGAAGAGTTTAACATGAAATTATGCTTTCATTCCTTATATCTCATAAAAAATATGAAAAGAAAAGAAAGGCAGTTGCACAATCATATTCAAAATGAATATAGAATGGCTTATTGCAGTACTATCTGATAAGATAAAATTATGCATAGACTTCTAGATTCATAGTGTCTACCTTTGGCAAGGGAGAGTGGAACAATCATTGGGATTGCAAATATAGTTAATCATGTGGAAAGGAGAGGGGTGGGGGTGTGTGTGTTTGGATCGGTAAAAGTGGTCGATAGGTCTAATAGTTTACCATGGTCAGTGATGATTAATTCTGGGGGTGGTGTGTTTGGATCGGTAAAAGTGGTCGATAGGTCTAATAGTTTACCATGGTCAGTGATGATTAATTCTGATGTTGGGAAGTGCTGACTGTTCCTCGTTTTCATTGGCCGCGGCGAATGATCTTTTCTGTCATCAACCAGAGGTATTCATCAAAGTTGTTACCAAGCTATTTCCTGTATTGCACTACGATATGGCTGTTATTCGGTAATCTGTATCGTAGTCAGTTCCGCGGCAGAATAGCCTCTTCTTCTTCTTCTTCTGTATTCATAAGGAGAATTCCATGCTTATTCAGGAGAACCCCACTCCCCCCCCCCCCGCCCCCCAAAAAAACAACAACAAAAAACAAACAAAAATTATAGGTTTTGTTCATTCACCCCACCCCCCACCCACCCAACACACAAACAGTTTTACGTTATGACAAAATTACATTTTTTGTGCATGGAATGCAACACCACAGTAACGTTTTACGAGAATGAAATATAACATTCCTCTGAAATCTGATTTACAGAGCAATGACAGCAGCGTTCAGTGATAATAATGTAAAAAAAGAAAAAAAGAAAAAAAAAGAAGATTAAAAAAGAAGATAAAAGAAATATGATATCTAACGTATTTCATGTTGTCTTCCCTTACGGCATACATTGATGAGATTAATCTCTCTGAGACTCGAGGAACACCAGGGTTTATATTGAAACAAATTGAATGAAGCAATGCCGATCTTTTCCCAACGGCTTTGTGTCTTTAAAAAAAAAAGAGAGAGAAAGAAAAAAACAGTAGAGAGATGGGAAGGCAGAGAGAGAGAGAGAGAGAGAGAGAGAGAGAACACGAACGAACGAACGAACGAAAAAATATTTTTCCAGGGTACTGAAATAAGCAAAATGAGAGAGAGAGAGAGAGAGAGAGAGCGAGAGAGAGAGAGCGAACGAACGAACGAACGAAAATTCATCTTTCCAGGGTATTGAAATAAGGATTATAAGAGAGAGAGAGAGAGAGAGAGAGAGCAGGGGGGCGATAAAGGAAATTGTCTGTTAAAGTGATGTGTTTTCGGGCCTAGAGACGCAGACAAACGTCTCAGAAGTGTCCTTCCTACTGTCCGGTTCTGTTTCTGTAAGTCCCTTTGTGGCGGGGACGCTTGGAAATGGCTTTGGCAGGATTCTGGCCAGACTAGAGACAGAGACAGAGAGAGAGAGAGAGAGAGGGAGGGCGAGGGAAGGGGGGAGTGAGTGAGTGAAAATGCGAGTGTGTAATTACATGTCCCGTCCCGACGATTAATCTATCTCCATTCTAATCATTACTATTCTTTTCTCCTTTTTTTTTCTCTTTTTCTGTTGGTTTTAATTCTTCACCAGGAATTGGCTGTCTTACCACATTCGTGGTCTGCTACGTCTTCTCGAGGGAATTAATTATTCTGGACGCTCTCGCCTTCATCGTCTCGTCAAAAGAAGAAGAACAACAACAAAGGCATTTTGTATTGTATTGGTATTGTTTTGTACTGGTCAGCGAGCTGCCTGTTTGTGGTCGTGTGATTCTTAGGTAAAAAAAGGATTTTTTTTCGCCAGTGGTTTTTTTTTGTTTTTTTGTTCATCGTCTGTGACAAGATCGCGATATAAGCTCAGGCTTGTTGTTGCTCAAGTTTTCCTTTCTCTTTGTTCAACGCTGTATTTTGTCCTGTTTCTTGGTATTAAAATATTTATCAAACCAAAAAAAGGAATGTGTACTGGTATCCCGCACCATATTAATTTCAGGTGCGCGCTTTGTAACACTTAGTTCAAATTGTTCGTACATCACCGTATACATGGCCACGTCCACTCGTTCTTTTACAATGAGAGAGACAGAGACAGACACAGAGACAGAGGGACAGACACAAAGGGGGATATGGGTTGGGGAGGAGGGGGCGGGGGGTTGGGGGGGGGGGGGGGGAGGGAGAGGACGGGGCGAAGCGGGGAAGAGAAAGACACGGAAACTGGTAATTTAGTCAATAAAGGCCACGGCCCACGTTGATAAAATGCAAAGTTAAGTAATGCTCGACTTATTGTGGTTAGCTACATACAATACTTTTTCACACTGAAAAATTTTGATGTTTGATACAAGTAAAAGTTAATAACAAAGTGTTTTATAATAGTTTCTTTTGATGATGGCATAAGCAGGGCAAGTCGAAATAAAGATTGATAAAGATTGAAGATAGAGAGAGTGAGAGGGAGCGGGGGAGCACACACACACACACACACACACACACACACACACACACACACACACACACACACACACACACACACACACACACACACACACACACACACAGAGCAAAGAGAGAGAGGGAGAGATTTTTTTTCCCGCGCGGGTAACTGAATTAGCTTTTGTTTCCTTTTTTACTAAGCGCGTTGGGTTACGCTGCTGGTCAGGCATCTGCTTGGCAGATGTGGTGTAGCGTATATGGTTTGTCCGAGCGCAGTGACGCCTCCTTGAGCAACTGAAACTGAAACTGAAACTCCTTTTTTACTTACGACGCCCCGCCCTCAAGGCAAAGAGATGGAGTTGGGGTGTGTGTGTGTGGGGGGGGGGGGGGGGGGGGGGGGTGGAAGTGTGGTGGTGCTTTTAGGGCAAAAAGATGTACAAATGAAAACATGCATATAACATATTTATAACAATTTAATGTCAAGAAGAATTCTCATGAGAGAGAGAATACAACATGGATTAACGGATGGATAGATAGACAGACAGATAGCTAGCTAGCTATAGATAGCTAGCTATAACTAGACAGATATACAAACTGGTGAATATATATGTAGGTATGTAAATTATATATATATATATATATAGGTGTGTAGGTAGGTTGGTTGGTAGGTAGGTAGAATAGGTCGGTAAAGAGAGATACAGAGACAGAGAGACTCAGTCCAGTGGTTAGGTTCAAGTGCTGGACTTTCATTCTTAGGGTCTTGGGTTCAATCCCGGCAGCGCATGGTGAGTTAAGGGTGAAGGAGGAGGGGGAGGAAGAAGAAGGAGAAGCAGAAGAACGTGACTGAGGAGGCAGTGGAAGAATCCATGCCACTGTACGGCGGACACAGTGAAGCACAGTGTGTGCCAATCTTCTCAACGACCGACGACACTCTTGTTGAGCTGAGCGCTCTCTCTCTCTCTCTCTCTGTGTCTATCTGTCTGTCTGTCTCTCCGTATGTCTTCAGAGGACAACAGCTGCACGTGAAACACGACAGTCCCCTCGCGGACATAAAGCAGGACAGTGCCTGGCGAGCACTGGGGATCATTTTACATTGACGCTTCGTTATCTGGCCCCTCCCTCGCTGCTCATTAAACTGGCCACATGCTAATGGACGCAGATCATCGTGTCTGGCATGGGAGAAATGCAGGCAGGCGGCAAGTCGAAACATTCGTGAGAGAGAGAGAGAGAGAGAGAGAGGGGGGATGAGAGAGAGAGAGTGGGAGGGGAGAGAGAGAGAGCAAGGATTGAAGACAGTAACAAGAAATTTTAATGACATACGCCCACAGCTCCAGTGAAAAGGAACGATCGGCGCCGCAAAAAGAACGTAGTAGAATATAGCACCGTGAGACGAACACTGAAAATAAAATCAAAAAGCAAATCCCGTAAATCAGCAAGGGTAGAGAGCGCACAAAAGAGAGAGAGACAGAGAGAGACAGACAGACAGACAGACAGAGACACACAGATACTGAGAGAGTCAAAGTCAAAAATATTTTAATGTCAGGCCTCTAGCCCATAACATGAGTGATGACATGTTCTGTGTACAAGGGAATGTTTACATTTTTAGAGAGACAGACAGACAGACAAAGACAGAGAGAGAGAGAGAGACAGAGAGAGAGATTTTAAATCTGCAGTGTGATACTGATTATAGATAAAGCAGCTTTTGACAGCTGCGTCTCCCAGAAAGAAAAATAAAAAGCGGCACGTGAAATACGACAGTCCCTTTGCAGGTTACAAAAGAGGGCACTGTGGAGTTTGCTTCAGATCCCTTCATTTTGAGGGAACTGAGGGATGAGGAGAGAGAGAGAGAGAGAGAGAGAGATATTTGACATTTTATCGAATGAACATGCATGTTCATTTTAGCAAGTTCCTCTCTTCTTAATAAAATGTGAGCAAAATGTGAGCAGAGAACACTTGAACATTTGACATTAGATTCTAAATGCATTCACGCATAATGACTTAATTAAGAGACAGACAGACGGACAGATAGACAGACACAGACAGATTGATAGACTTAGAATGAAAGGAAACTTTGACATACCAAGAAAGACGAGAGAGAGAGAGAGAGAGAGAGAGAGAGAGAGAGTTCTTATATACAAGTGTTCTCAGCATACGATGATAAAAGTTATTCAGAGACAGAGACAGAAACTCAGAGTGTACGATAATAAAAGTTATGATACAGAGAAAGAGAGACAGGGGTATGTTTTCCATAAAACGTCCTCAGTATGCGATAATAGAACCAACCATATTATACAGTAGGGTACAGCCCGCCAGCTCCTCGCCCCCCCCCTGCCCCCAGTTCCCTCCCCCCCCCACCCGCTCCCCAGCCTTCCCCTCCCCACTCACCCACACACGGACAACCTTTTCTCCCTGAACAATAGCAGCACGTGAAACACAACAAGCCCCTTTGCAGATATAAACCAGGACAGTGCGTGGTGCGGGTGCTGCACAGCCTTTCAGTCTGGGGGCTGCTCCTCCGTCTGCCGCGTTCCTTTCCCCCTGGCCAGTCTCTACAGCCATGGGGCATGTATCCGCCACGCGCTGATGAATTGCCGTCATCATTTCTGGCAAAACGTGCAGCAAGTTATGGAAAGTTTGAGACACTGGGGGAGAGAAAGGGGGTGAGAGACAGAGAGAGAGAGAGACAGACAGACAGACAGACAGAGCAATAATGATAACGATAACGGACTTTATTTAGATATAGGCCAAAGCCTCTTACTGGACGGGGTCGAGACAGAGAGAGAGAAAAAGAGAGAGATAATGATAACGATAACGTTAGCGATAACGACCTTTAGACATATTAACGCCAAAGACCTTTACTGAAGGGGGTCAAGACAGAGAGAGAGAGAGATGGGGGGGGGGGGGGGGGGGGGGGGGTGTTCTAAACTAGGTTTATTGCACTTCACCCCCAACCCAAACCAGATCCTGACATTCGCAAGAATAAACAACTAACGGAGTTTCCTAGAAAACACAACGTGTGTTTGTTTCCTCCATTAATTTGAACTTTCCCGACGGTACGCGTCAGACAGACAGACGCACAAACAGTGAGTTGGGGGAAAGGGTAACGGGAGGTGGGGGGGGGGGGGGGGGGGGGGGGGGGAGGGGAGAGGGGGCGGAATAAAACGCCAGAAAGACTTGCTATTCGCCAACACAAAACAGCTCGAATTAAAAATAAAAGAAAAAAGAAAAAAAAAGCTCTATACTCTTTCTCCTGCAAACAGTTTTCTCCCCCCCCCCTTCCCGAGGTGGAAAAAAAAGAAGGAAAAAAGAAAGAAAAGAAAAGAAAAAGATGGTGTCTTCGGAAACTAGAAGCGTGAGGTGTTCGTTCACGAACAGCCAGGAATTGGCTCTGGACCGAAGCCACGAAAAAATATGACGCGAGAAGCCATAAAGCGTCCGCGAGGAGGTGTATAATGCAATCTCGCCGCTTCCCACGGAGAGAGACAGAGCAAGAGGTATTGGAAAGCGTTACCCCCCACTCCCGAAGGCAGCAGCAACATGCTACAGCGCCTGCTTCTCCCTGTCATGGGTGGTGGACTATACAGCGCGTGGACAGGGGCGCGGGGATGGGGGTGGGGGAGGCCGAAAGAAAGAATAATTTGCGATCGCAGACAAGGAGACAGTGGCTGGAAGCCTGAACCGTGTAGGGCTGTAAAGAAGAGAGTCCATAAACTAAGTGGGGTAAAGCTGAGGAGAGAGTGCTTCCCAGTTCCCCCCCCGCATCATTCTGTCCTCACGGGCTTTTTTTTTTTTTTTCCTGTCACCATGCCGTACATCAGATAGGTCTGAGACATTTTTTTTTTAAACCAGCTACGTCTACGTCTTAAGTCTGGTGCAGGGATGGATGTGGTGTGGGTGGGGTTTTGTGGTAATAGTACGTTGCAAGAGGTTTCGAACTCCATTCCAGGGACGGAAACGTCTTTGATTTTTTTTTTTTTTTTTTTTTTACCTTCACCCTTCATCCCTCCGCTATGCCCGAAGTGTATGTTCGGAGATACTTTTTAAAAATAATTTATTTTATTTTATTTTGATTTTATTTCTTATTTCCTTTAGACAGGAACAATAATTGTACACAAAGCACTCACGTAATGGAGCCTAGGGCAAGGAAAAGATTTGTTCCCCAAGCTGAACTGTGTTAAATAATGCCACCCCTCCCTCTGAACCACACGTCGTGCACAAAAAAGCAGAGCGAAAACCACAAATATCTTACAAGCCGAAATTTTCTTCAGTACACAGACCACACACACACATGCACGCACGCGCGCACACACACACACGCTTACACAAATCCACATACACACACACACACTCACACGCACGCACGCACACACACACAAACACACACACACACACACACACACACACACACACACACACACACACACACACACAGGCCACGTCATTCTCCAGCGGTTGCAGTCCCCAGTTTCACAAGAAATGGGTATTTCTGGAGCGCTGGAGCGTGTAACATTCATTCTCCATTGATTCGTACGTTCGTTCGTTTCTTTCTGTCTTTGTTTTCTTCTGTATTTGATGCCATCAGTTACAAATTCCAATAGGTAACACTTCATTGATCACGCACGGAGAACCGCTTTTCCTTTTTTTTTTTTTTTTTTTTTTTAAAGTCAAACCGAGTGTGTTAGAAGAAATCCAAGGGAGACAATTTCTCCAACGACGCAGGACTGGGAGGTCGCACTCAATCGTAATATAATGTAACAGTGTGGAATCGGAATCCTTGTCAAGTGTGTGTGTGTGTGTGTGTGTGTGTGTGAGGGAGAGAGAGAGAGAGAGCATGCATATGTGTTTCCATGCTTCAGTGCTGGTGCTGCAAGCACAAAATATTGTTCATGGAAGGCAGTTGTGCTACGTCACATCTGTGTGACCTACCCAGAGTGATTTTTTTTTTCAAGCTACCCAGAGTTACATTTTTTTCAACCTACCCAGAGTTACATTATATATATTTTTAAAAGTAAAAACGAATACAAACCAAATGAACAAACAAAAACAAAACAAAAGAAAACAAAAATCGGGTTATAAGTCTATATCAATCTGATAGGGTATTATCTGTATGATTCGGCATTTATCTGCAGATTCCATTCCAACTCCTTTCATCTCAGTCCCTCATTCCCCACTGTTCCATCCCTTTCTCCATATGCCAAACGTTGATCAGTAAAGGACATTTGGCCAAAACATGGAGTCAGGACAGATGCATGTCATGAAGTAACCCTCCCGACTGTTACATGGAAACGGACCCTCCCACCTTTCTTTTATCTTAGTTGATTTTATTTCATTTTATTCATTTGTTGCTGTTTTTTGTTGCCCCATCAGTTTCAGTGGCGTGACTCTCAAGCCGCTGATTCGGAGTGCCCTGTACACAGCCAGCACCGGGTTGGTCTGTCGCCATCTCAGCACAGGCACTCCACAGGGACGTATAGATGTCAGGTGGCCAGATGGCCACACACCAAAGGAGGCCCTGCACCGCTGCCAAGTCGCTTCGGTGAAAACGGACACTTTTATCCTGCTGTCCCCGGGGACACTTCACCCACCCAGCCCCCCTCCTTCCTCTGATAGATGAGGTGGATTTCACGGTGGTCTGCCTAACCCTGAACTTTTTTCACCTCGTGCAGGAGATGTGTAGATCGATAACTAGATAGAGAGGGAGGGTGGGGAGGGAAGGAAGTGTGTACGGATTACTCATCCAAGAAATTCTAAGGCCCCCTTTTGAAAGGGCATGGTGAAAAATGAAATGGGCCACAAAACAGAGAGACAGACAGAGAGAAAGAGATACAGATAATTCATTCATGAAAGGCTTCGGTCCCTTTTGACGGGGTGTGGTAAGAACACAGACGTTTAACAGAATGATAGTAGATCAAGTCATGTTTCTTACAGAGTCCAGCTGACCGCATAGGGGTCATTTCAGGGCTGGAAAAAATCCTCGATAAACAGTGGGATCAAACAAAGTAAATTAGGCTCGAGAGAGAGAGGGAGAGACAGAGACAGACACAGGGACAGACACAGAGGGACAAAGAGACAGAGAGCAAGTGACTGCATAGGGGTCATTTCAGGGCTGGAAAAAATCCTCGACAAATAGTGGGATCAAACAAAGTAAATTAGGCGAGAGACAGACAGACAGACAGACAGACAGAGAGAGGCTGATACAAGACTCAAGTAGCTGTATTCACGAACGCAATAACCCCCTAGAGTGGGTACACATGAAGAAATGGAGGTCATGTACAAAATCACAAAGGATGATCACTCTCTTAAGAAGGCCCTTTAACTTTTTACACTTTTCACACAGATCGGAGTAAACTGTATGTCAAGATTTTCATAATGTAAATGGAGAGACAGAGACAGTATCTGGGGCATATATATCTGGTTCCGACCGGACAAATGTCAGTCGGGGAACCGACCAGACCTGACACCCGTGGTTCTGGCATCAGGAGCCGGCTCCGCTAACACGGAGCTGCTCGCGTCTTGCCAACGGAAGAGCTAATTACCTCACACTGACTGTCAGCCCGGTAACCTGATGCTTCGGGGATGACTCGCCGCCAGCGACAGTTCCAGGCTTTTTTTTTTATGGGGGCGGGTGTGTGGCGTGTGGGGTGGCAGGGAGGAGGAGGAAGTGGGGATGGTTTCTGTCCTTCCGGGGGGCGGGGATGGGGGTGGTGGTGGGACATGAGGTAAGGGTGGTGGTGGTGGTGGAATGGAAAACTTGTCACCGTCAAGCCCTGTCCACGTTTTTCTTTGAGTATGTCGGTGTACATCGTGCCTTCGAAAAGTTGTGGCGGTAGTTGATTCTTCTTCTTCTTCGGTCGTGGGCTGCGACTCCCACGTTCACTCGTATTTACACGAGTGGGCTTTTACGTATATGACCGTTTTTACCACGCCATGCAGGCAGCCATGCTCCGTTTTGGAGGGTGTGCATGCTGGATATGTTCTTGTTTCCATTACCCACCGAACGCTGACATGGATAACAGGATTTTTAACGTGCGTATTTGATCTTGTGCTTGCGTATACACACGAAGGGGGTTCAGGTACAAGCAGGTCTGCATATATGTTGACCTGTGAGATCGGAAAAATCTCCACCATTTACCCACCAGGCGCCGTTACCGAGATTCGAACCGGGGATTGCGGATCCAACGCTTTAACCACTAGGCTATTACGCCCGTCGGTAGTTGATAAAAAAAAATTGTGTTAAACAGAAGAAGGGACGCAGAACCTGAAGGACCAGGAAGCTGTAGGATAATTATATTCCAAGCTCCTATTGCTGCTGCTCCTCCTCCTCTTCCTCCTCCAGCTATTACTACAACTACTTCTCGTATGACGCATTGGTAGGGGTGACGAGACTGTGTGACTTGTCAAGGAAATTACTTCAATAAATTTAGATTTTTTCCTGCATCAGATTTATCTAGTGCATTGATGATCAGTACCTATTTGACTACGGTTGTTT
>NC_134902.1:28542224-28547224 GCF_041734735.1 Babylonia areolata | reverse complement strand
CATCTGCCCAGTCCTCTCTTTTTCTTGCGCGCGCGCGCACACACACACACACACACACACACTCTCTCTCTCTCTCTCCCTCTCTCGTCTCTCTCCCATTAACTCTGTCACCCCATCCCCTTCCATTCTCACTCTTCCTCTGATGTCTCTGCTGCTCGTCCTTTGTCTCAGAGTCAGGTATTTTTGAATCCAGCACAACTGATGCGAAAAACCGATCACCTTGTTAGCAACGGTGAATACGTCTCGGAAAATATTCTGACGAGACGCTTTCTGAAGAAATGACCTGGGAGCAATGGATGCGATTCCTCTGTAAAAACTCTGGTCTGAGTCTTTGTGTGGAGACTATTGTTAGGGGGTACACTTGTGTTTTCAGTGGTAATTGTTCTGTTAACTTCTAGAATGTTGTATACACAGAGTCCTGGTTTCTATTATATTGTTTTATTTTTATTCATTTTATTTTGCATCAAAATAAATATTTAGCGTGAAACTACTTGTGAGTCATTTCTTGTGATTGCTGTTGGTTTTCAATTTTAACCATTACCTGCTAACTTGTTAAATTACTTCTGACTTGTAGTCTCAGAGCCCTCGCTTTATCATTTCTTCGACATAGATATAAATATTTGGCGTATATTTCTAAAGAGTCATTAGTTTTTCAGAGTATTGTTTTTGTTACTTGTTCAAATATTTTATGAGCTGTTCTCTTTTGCTTTCGTTTTCGTTCTGCAGTTAAAATGCATTCAGCATATAATTTTTTCTCGAGTGCAAAAATATATTTGTTCTGTTTTCATATAATCACCTGTTCCAAGTAATATCTTTGTTACACATCTTTCCCTTGTGCGTTCTTTCTCTGCCTTTCGAAAAAGCTTTGAATAAGAAGAATTTGCCGTATCACCAACGACGAATACAATGTTCAATCTCACTACCGTGGGTAACCCTTGTGTTTACACGAGTCACAAAAAGTTTAAGACCCCTTGGGAACCTGCACATTGGTGACACGGTGCTGAACTTTCGGGGAATGGAGGTGTGTGCAGCCATTGTAGTAAGTGGAGTGATGGCCTAGAGGTAACGCGTCCGCATAGGAAGCGAGAGAATCTGAGCGCGCTGGTTCGAATCACGGCTCAGCCGCCGATATTTTCTCCCCCTCCACTAGACCTTGAGTGGTGGTCTGGACGCTAGTCATTCGGATGAGACCGAGGTCCCGTGTGCAGCATGCACTTAGCGCACGTAAAGAGCTCACGGCAACAAAACGGTTGTTCCTGGCAAAATTCTGTTGAAAAATCCACTTCGATAGGAAAAACAAATAAAACTGCTCGCAGGAAGAAATACCAAAAATATGAGTGGCACTGTAGTGTAGCGACGTTCTCTCCCTGGCGAGAGCAGCCCGAATTTCACAGAGAGAAATTTGTTCTGACAGAAAAGGAAAAATACAATACAATACAATACAATACAATACAGTGGAGTACAGTACAGTACAAAACAATACAGTACATTACAATACAATACAGTACAATACAATATAATACCGTACAATACAAGTGCCACTCGTGGCTACAAGTACTTCACTGTACGTGCACGGACGTTATTTATTTGAGAATGAAAGGTCACACCCGTCATTTGTACAGTATATGTAATTGTTATTTTTTGATTGAAACATCGAATTTTCAAACGCGTTTTCAAGTTGTTCATTGTGCATAATTATGTGCCTGAAACAGTCGTAAGTGTATTCAATGGAAGGCCAGTGTTGGGACATATACAGCTTGCATGATTGTAATCATCGCTCGATTTTGTTAACAGTTTGTGAAAATGTACTTGCTTTTATGAAGTGGTTCTTGGCTTTTTTGTTTGAAGTCTGTATTTATCTTTCAGGCGGCCTTTGTAGCCTGTCTACAACGAAACGTTATGACAGTAATGTTCTGTTTTGGGCTGATTAGGTAAAGGTAGCTTTCAAAGTCATTATTCTTTGATGTTTCCAACTCAGTTAAACGTACTTCAAGTCTACTGTGAAACGTATGTTGCGTTTTCCACCGAGCAGCGATTTGATGTCGCATGTCTGTCATCACGGTAAATCGCGTTTACTGTACTGCAAAACAAGTCACATTCTGTCTTAAGCGATTTCTGTGTGTGTGTGTGTGTGTGTGTGTGTGTGTGTGTGTGTGTGTGTGTGTGTTGCAGTTGAAGTGCTTCAGTTTCTTTTATGACCAACAGAAGAACTGGTTGGTCGCTCGTAACTTTGAAAGTCGTTGAAAAAATAAAAAGTACGCGTGCGCGCGTGTGTGTGTGACTGTGACAAACTGAAGATGGGAGAGAGAGAGAGAGAGAGAGAGAGAGAGAGAGAGAGAGAGAGCTCAGAACGTTTTTTTATTCAAGGATTAAGATTTTAGGCATGGCCCATTCTTCCAATCTGTCCTTGATAATCTACATCAGTTACAATAGCACATATATATTTGATGAAAAGGGGGGAAAGAGAGAGAATTTTAAAAAAAGTCCTGAAGAAAGAATATGATAAAGAACAGACACACGCGCACGCACACACACAAACACATGCACAGATTGACAGATGGATGAGAGAGAGAGAGAGAGAAAGAGAGACAGACAGACAGACATAGATAACAGAAGAGGGATATATAGACATAGGCAAGTGAGAGAGATAAAACAGAACCACAAGAGACGCAGACACACAGACAGAGACAGTGAATATCTATTCACTGCACGTGCAGACATCCTGCTCAGGAATCCCAATGCAACGATCAACTTGGGTAGGAAAAAAAAAAAAAAAAAAAAAAAAAAAAATCACCTCAAAACTGCATCCTCCGAAAACGTAAAACTCCCGTTTACGCCCAACCATTTCCGGACTGCTTCAAAGGCCCGCAACTCCCGCAGACAAGTTTCTCTGTCGGCGGTGGTCGACCCTGTCAGTTGAAGTCAAAAGCAAAAGGTGGGGACTCGACATAACAAGTCTGCATTTCATTGCAAAATGTCAAGACTCCTCTTTCGGAAAGGGGCAGCGCTGGATGGGAGGTGGTCGAAAATTTTGGTTAAACCATACCACTAACCTCTTCTTTCTGTCTTTTAATTCGTGGGTTGTTTCGGACGACATTGTTGTTAAAATTTCTAAGTATGCGTGGGAAATGAGCATGCGTGTAACACATTGCAGTGACGCGCATGTTCACAGATATGTGCACGTGCGCGTGTTTGTTGCGCGTGCATGCATGTAATCACACACACACACACACACAAATACATCCACATGTCTGATATTACTTATAATGAACATACGTGAAATTAAAGAACGAAGGAACGAACCAAAACACACACACACACACACACACACACACACACACACACACACACACACACACACACACACACACACACACACACACACACTGTCCCTGTCTGTCTCTTTCTATATGTCTCCTTCATACCGTCTTTGTCTCTCTCTCATTCACATACACGGAAACGTTTTTCATTGACTGTCACAGGAAAGACTCGGGGTGGGGTGGGGGGGGGGGACAACAACAAAGGAGCCAGCTGTTCCCCACTTTCTCCTCTCCCCCAGAATCAAACCCCTTTACCCAGAACTGACTCTGTCTATCTGTCTGTCTTTCTCTCTGTCCCTGTCTGTATGTCTCTCCTCTTTGTGTGTCTCTCACTTCGCCTCTCAGTTTTACTCTCTCTGACAAGTGCACAGTTCGTCATGACATTAAAGTAACGCGGGCGTCATTTTGTGTGTCCGTGTGTTTTCCGCTGTGCTCTCTCTCTCTCTCTCTCTCTCTCTGTGCCTCGGCAGATGTGTAAGTCGGCCAAAGTGCTAATATCTTCACCGTTGGAAAATAAAGATTCATTCATTCATTCTCTCCCCATCGTTGTTCTGATCCTCCAGTCTTCTGCTCTACCAGTTCTGAGCAAAGTGAACAGCGTTCGTTTGACGAGGCAGACTGGAGTTGAACTCTGTCATTCTCTCTCTTTCCAAGGATCATGCCATGGATGAGGGTAGAGAGAGAGAGCGGGGGGATGCACAGGGAGAGAGAGAGAGAGAGGGAGAGAGAGAGATTTGGAGAGGGGGTGGCAGAGAGACAGAGACAGAGAGGGATGGAAAGACAGAGTGTGTGAGACAGAGGGAGGGGCGGGTTGGAGATACTAGGGTCTGGGGATGTTGGGCTCAGAAACAAATAGAATAAAAATAAACCAGGGGGAGGGGCAGCCCAGTTGACAGTGTTATTTCAGGCCTAATCGCCCAATGTCGGCTCAGCATACAACTGTCATTTTGTATGACAAATCTGTTCCCCAACGAGAGAGAGAGAGAGGAGAGAGAGAGAGATTTCCATTGATTTCTTTTCATTTTTGTTTTCTTCAGGATGATTGCTTCTTTTCTCTACGTCTGCAAATAAGCCAGGAAACGAAAATGTCATCGAAAACCACCAAGAACTGACTCTGTCTGTCTGTCTTTCACTCTGTTCCTGTCTGTATGTCTCTCTCTCTCTCTCTGTGTCTCTCACCTCGCCTCACCGTTTTACTCTCTCTGACAAGTGCTCAGTTTGTCATGACAGAGAAGTAACGCGGGCGTGATTTTATGTGCCCGTGTGTTTTCCACTATGCTCTCTCTCATGCCTCATGTACACACATTCACCCTCTCTCTCTCTCTCTCTCTCTCACACACACACACACACACACACATACCTCGTATGCACACATTCACTCTCATCTTCCCTCTCGCTCTCGCATCACTCTCCCAGTCTCTCTTTTTCATGGACATTATATTTCTAAGGAAGCATAACGGGTCTTATATAAACCCCAACGCTGAACCAGACCCGTTCTCCATCACACATCCCGATGTTGGCTGCCTGGTTAGGTCTGTCAGCAGAGCGCCCAGCTCGCAGTCCAGATGTTCCGAGTTCGAATCACACTGACGTCTCAACGTAAAATCTAGCAGTTTCTTTGTCACTCACTGTTAAATTAATAACGTGTTTTCTTTCTGGTGTTGCCTGTGCAGCGTTAGA
>NC_134902.1:28522224-28527224 GCF_041734735.1 Babylonia areolata | reverse complement strand
CATTCCTTACGGGATATGTAACATGTGCATTTGAATCTTATACATGCGTGTATATATATATATATATAGATAGATAGATAGATAGATAGATAGATATACTCGAAGTGAGCTCGGATACTAGCAAGTCTGCACATCTGTTGTCCAGGGCGTGCAGAGAAATCTCTACCCTCAACCCGCCTGATGCCGTGACCCAGGATAGAACTCAGGAACCGCAGGCTGAAAAGTCGAACACACATTTATCTGCTCGGTTATTGCGGCGGTCACTGATTTGTTTGTTTTGTTTGGTTTCTTTTCTTTCGTCTGCTTGTGTTTATATTTCATGTCTGTCAAACCCTCTCCGTTTCTGTTTCTGTATCTGTCTCTCTTTGTCTCTATAATCTTTGTGTGACACCCCCTCTTGGAACACAGAATTCTGTTCTCTCTGTGTGTGTGTCTCTCTCTGTCTGCCTGCCTGTCTCCCTCCCTGTCTCTCTCTCTGTCTCTCCCTCTCCTTCCTGTGTGCCCGTGTATCTTGTCTTTCCCTGTCATAGAAATCATAACCCCCCACCCCCACCCCCCCCCACGCCCCCACACCCTCTTCGTCTGTCTGTCTATGTGTATCTCCCTCTCTGACTCTGTCTCTCTGTCTTGGAGAGTCTCCCTCTTTCAATGTCTGTCTCCGTATATCTGTCTGTCTGTCAGTCTGTCTGTCTATGTGTCTCTCCCTCACTGACTCTGTCTCTCTGTCATAGAGAGTCTCCCTATTTCAGTGTTTGTCTCCGTGTATCTGTCTGTCTGTCAGTCTGTCTGCCTATGTGTCTCTGCCTCACTGACTGTCTCTCTGTCTTGGAGAGTATCCCTCTTTCAATGTCTGTCTCCGTGTATCTGTCTATCAGTCTGTCTGTCTATGTGTCTCTCCCTCACTGACTGTCTCTCTGTCTTGGAGAGTCTCCCTCTTTCAATGTTTGTCTTCGTGTATCTGTCTGTCTGTCAGTCTGTCTGTCTATGTGTCTCTCCCTCACTGACTGTCTCTCTGTCATAGAGAGTCTACCTATTTCAGTGTCTGTCTCCGTGTATCTGTCTGTCAGTCTGTTTGTCTATGTGTCTCTCCCTCACTGACTCTGTCTCTCTGTCATAGAGAGTCTCCCTATTTCAGTGTCTGTCTCCGTGTATCTGTCTGTCTGTCAGTCTGTCTGCCTATGTGTCTCTGCCTCACTGACTGTCTCTCTGTCTTGGAGAGTATCCCTCTTTCAATGTCTGTCTTCGTGTATCTGTCTGTCTGTCAGTCTGTCTGTCTATGTGTCTCTCCCTCACTGACTCTGTCTTTCTGTCATACAGTCTACCTATTTCAGTGTCTGTCTCCGTGTATCTGTCTGTCTGTCAGTCTGTCTGTCTATGT
Source organism: Babylonia areolata (assembly GCF_041734735.1). NCBI lineage: Eukaryota > Metazoa > Mollusca > Gastropoda > Neogastropoda > Buccinidae > Babylonia > Babylonia areolata. Next base: position 28,525,846 of record NC_134902.1, on the reverse strand, counting down.
GTCTCTCCCTCACTGACTGTCTCTCTGTCTTGGAGAGTCTACCTATTTCAGTGTCTGTCTCCGTGTATCTGTCTGTCTGTCAGTCTGTCTGTCTATGTGTCTCTCCCTCACTGACTCTGTCTTTCTGTCATACAGAGTCTACCTATTTCAGTGTCTGTCTCCGTGTATCTGTCTGTCTGTCTGTCTGTGTGTCTATGTGTCTCTCCCTCACTGACTGTCTCTCTGTCTTGGAGAATCTCCCTCTTTAAATGTCTGTCTCCGTGTATCTGTCTGTCTGTCAGTCTGTCTGTCTGTGTGTCTCTCCCTCACTGACTCTGTCTCTCTGTCATACAGAGTCTACCTATTTCAGTGTCTGTCTCCGTGTATCTGTCTGTCTGTCAGTCTGTCTGTCTATGTGTCTCTCCCTCACTGACTGTCTCTCTGTCATAGAGAGTCTACCTATTTCAGTGTCTGTCTCCGTGTATCTGTCTTGTCCGCTTCTGTGTCTCTAAAAGGCGCCTGTTTTCTTTCTGTTCGCTTTCTCCCTATTTCCCCCCGTCTTTCAGAAGATGGGTTTGACAAGGCAGTGATTGGCCTCATGGCCCTTTATTCCGCGCAGTCTGCACCATTGTATGGAATACAATCGATCCGGGTCACAAATGCAAGACAGATGGGGATGGATTCGTCTAACGCAGACACGCACGCGCGCAGACACACATGACACACACGCGCGGGCGCACACACACATACAATGACAAATCTACACACGCGCATGGACGCGCGCGCACACGCACGCACACAACACGCACAGACACACACACACACACACACACACAACACGCACACACACACACACACACACACACACACACACACACACACAACACACACACACACACACACACACACACACACACACACACACACACACACACACAAGCACATGCACACAAAGAGACAGACAGCCACACACACACACACATACACGCGCCACTCTCTCTGTCTTTCTAACACACACACACGCACGGACGCACGCACACACACATACACACACACACACACACACACACACACACACACACACACACTGCACACACCTGATATCCATGTGCGCACGCATGAACATATTAACCTGTATGAATTTCTGCTACCCCTTCCTACCACTATGCACCCCCCACCCCTCCACCCAATTTCTCCTTGCCGCAATATATCATGCTTGGCGTCGTTTATGGAAATGAAAAGTGTGCGTGCGTGCGTGCGTGCGTACTTGTGTGTGTGTGTGTGTGTGTGTGTGTGTGTGTTAGAAAGACAGAGAGAGTGGCGGCTGGTGGGTGGTGATTGTTGTTGCCGGCGCAGCGTTTTCCTATTCTCCCTGCCGACACTGTAATGACAGGTGGAAAAATGCAGGTGTGGGGAGAGAAAAAAAAAATCAATGAGACCCGAATTGGAGCTTTTATTTTCCCTCCCTCTCCTCTCTCTCACCCCTTGTGTGTTTCTGTCTATGTCTCTGTTTGTCTATTTGTCGGTATGTCTGTGTGTCTTTGTGAATCCAATCCAATCCAATCCAATACAACAGAACAGAGCACAATCGAATACAATAGTTTCAAGTTGTCATGAAATATGAAGGTGTGTGTGTGTGTGTGTGTGTGTGTGTGTGTGTGGGACAGAGAGAGATGTGGTTTGGTAGGGGTGTTGAAGGATGTAGGAATTGTGGTGTGTGTGTGTGTGTGTGTGTGTGTGTGTGTGTGTGTGTGTGTGCGTGCGTGCGTGCGTGTATGTGTAAGAGTGGTGACAGACATATAGATAGATAGATAGACAGACTGACAGACATGTAGGCTGATAGTCAAACACACACACACACACACACACACACACACACACACACACACAGAACTACACCCGTCTAAAAACACTAAAAGTGAGTAGACGTTAAACTGAAGATAACAGAACTACACACTTACACACTCACACACTCACACTGACAGACCTCCTCTGCCATCACACACACACACACACACACACACACACACACACACACACAGAGTCGCGCGCGCGAGAGAGTGGGAGATAGACAGACAGACAGGCAGACAGAGTCCGAGACAGACACAGACATAGAAACACACTGATGGCAGAGAGAGACAGAGAGAGAGAAAGAGTTAGTTTATTTTTTCATCATTCTCCATCTTCTTCTCAGCTGGAAACATCAATCACTGCTTTGAAAGGATGCCGTCCAGGTAATGTGCATAATTTCCCAGATGACTCCCGAGATAATAATGTAAAATTTCATTTGATCTGTAAGCAGAACAGTACACAGATGGGAGCAGACTGATAATGTTCGGCATCTGTAGTTCGAGAAAAAAGGGGTGGTGGTGCGAGTTTCGGGGATGAGGCACCACACAGTATTGGGAACAAAGACTGCCCACTTTAAAATGGAAAGCGGTAGGCCCAGGCGTCCCTTCAGGGACTACACTTTGACAGTGTGGAAGGATCCACATGGCTAAAAGGTGTGTCGAATAGAATATTGTTTGGTAAAGAATTTTGGAAGTAAAGTGGTGTTTATCAGGTATCCTACATGGACATGAACATTTATTTTCAGCAAATTTACACGTTAAAATCGTGTGTGTGTGTGTGTGTGTGTGTGTGTGTGTGTGTGTGTGAGAGAGAGAGAGAGAGAGAGAGAGAGAGAGAGAGAGAGAGAATTTGCGTACATGATATGCAACTGGTCAAATTCTGCGGATTTCGGCGGGAGAATCACGTGAACATTGAGACAGGAACGCTAGCACTAGATGGTATGGAAAGACGTTAAACTGAAGGACACGCAACATAGGACACCAAGTCAAACTTACATTAACTCTTTCCATACGAACGGCGAAAGAGACGACGTTAACAGCGTTTCACCCCAATTACCATCATCAAAATAGTGCAAGCGGAAGGCTCTTATACTGAAGAGGTGAATGCTGACAAAGAATACCACAATTCTGACGACGGAAGCTAAAGGTTGGGTCATTCAGACACCCACTGGACATCCGAGGGGTCTGTGTAGAGGAGAAGAGAGGACTGGCCGTACTGAGTGAGTTAAAATGTAAAACATCAGTCACAGGTTTGTAATGATGCTGGGCATGTGATGTGCATTAATTACCCAGATTGACTCCCGGGATACGGATGTGAACATTCCATGTGATCTGTGTGCAGAAGAGTACACAGATCGGAACAGACCGATAGTGTTCCACTAATGTTGTGTGAGAAAGGGGGAGACCTGGAATGATGTTGGGAGGCGTGGGAGTGGGCTGGGGTGGGGGTGGTGGAGGCGACTTTGTCTGGAGCATCGCACATTATTGCACAATATGTGAACAAACACTGCTTGTGCCGTAGTGTGACTGTCCCTGAAAGACCCATCTTTGACTGTGTATGGAAGGATAATTATATACCTACATGTCTATTTGGTGAATATGTGAGTAGTACGGAATATTATTTTTAGAATACCTTGGAAGTAGAGTTATATTGTCATGTATCCTACATGGAAATGAAATTAATTTTTAAGCATATTTACACGTTATACTGCAGTTGGTATCACTATTAGTCGGAAATTCAGTCTTCTAATGTATTGCATTCAACTCCCGGATATTGATAAGAGATCGGGATT
>NC_134902.1:28509724-28517224 GCF_041734735.1 Babylonia areolata | reverse complement strand
TGCTAGACAAACAAGTATTCTGCAATGAACGCGTGTGTGCATCATGCTGTAAAACATCAACATCAACGAATCGTCCGAACGATAACCCGACAATAAATTGTCCATGTCGAGTTTTTTTGTTGTTGTTGTTGTTTTGTTGTTGCTGTTTTTTTTGTTTTTTTAAGAAAAAGAAAGGAATACGCTGTTGGAATCTAAGACCTGCCTTGTCCACCCCCCCACTCCCCCCCACCCCCCTTGTTATTTTATTTTTATTTATTTATTTATTTTTTTAGTTTCGTTCTTGGTTTTTTCGTGTTGTTTCAAAATGAATTGCTCGTGTCGAGTTAAAAACGCTGTAATACAGCAGAAGTGCCTGGTCGTGTTTGTTTTTTTGACTGTTTCTTATTTCGTTTTGCTCTGCTTTGCTTTGTTTAGATTTTGTTGCTTTTGTTGGGTTTTTTTAAAATGTTTTTTTATGCTGCATTATCTCCCATCGGTGTCAGCCATACGTAATGGAAGCAAATGCCAGCACGTCTGCCCGGCATGAAGACATAAATAAACACGTTATGAGGCAGCACATGCAGGCACCCTGTCTCCATTCATCCGGCCCCCCCTTCCCCTCGCACCCCCCCGCACTCCCCCCCCCCCAGCCCCCCCCTCCCACTTTCTACACACACGTAGAAACAGACACACACACACACACACTCACGCACGCGCGCGCATGTACTCACACACAAACAGACACACGCATCCACACATACACACTTACGCACGCATGCACCAGAACACACACATTTACGCACATAAACACACGCATATACCACACACACGCGCGCGCGCACACACGCACACATTCGTACACACACACCATACACCCGCGCGCACACACACACACATACACAGACACAGACACACCATACACACGCGCGCACACACACACACACAAACACACACGCATGCGCGCACACACACAGAAAGAGAGAGAGAGGAAAGACATGCAAAATGGAAGAACGGAGCATCAAGCAATGAACCCACCAATTTTGTTGCTTTTGTTTTTGTTTTCAGCACTCGATTGTTCAAACGGCGAAAGAGAGAGAGAGAGAGAGAGAGAGAGAGAGAGAGAGAGAGAGAGAGAATGTGTGTGTGTGTGTGTGTGTGTGAGAGAGAGAGAGAGAGAGAGAGAGAGAGAGAGAGAGAGAGCGTGGTGCAATCGAACCCTGATTGTGGTAATCAAACTGTGGTCTTTTCACGTCACGATTAAGTTCATTATCCACACGGCTGCAGAGTGAAGCACCCCAAATTCAAATGAAAGTTAAGAAGAAATAATAGAACGAAAATAATAAATAAAGGGAACAAACTAGAACAGAATAAAATAAAAGGGGCTTTGGAGAGAAAAGAAGATGGGGTGCAGTTCGTGAATTTTAATGTCGCAATTAGTTAAAACAGTAATCAAGGCTACAAGGCCTCGTTTCGGTATGGTGTCGTGTCCTTGGGGAAAGATGATTTACTCCGATTTTCACCACAAAGACAGCCATGGAAAAGAGGGAGGGAATTCGTTACACAGTAGACATGAATTCACTGTCCTGATGGCTGCAGCAAAGGGCAATAGGACCTGTAGCTTTTTTTACCTTTGAAGATCAGACAACCAGTTGTGGGTTGGACTGACAGGGGATAGAGATGAATAGAACTGGAAAAAAAAAATAATAAATTTAAGCCCCTGTCCCTCCCCCCCACCCCTCCTCCTTGCAAAGCTCCTTCTGTCTTACTGTTGCATCTTCTGTGTGTGTTTTTCTTATTCTTTCTCTCTCTTTTCCCCCACTTCTCTGAATAAGTAAAAGAGGGGTAGCTATTGTTACCTCTCCCCAGGGGCCCTAGTAGTACCCACACCCCATCCCCGCCTTCCACCCACACCCCCACCCCCACCCCCCCACCTGGAAATTATGTGCTACGAATTTCCTCTTTTCAAAAGCTCTCTTTGTTTCTATCCTCTCTGTCTCTCTGTCTGTCTGTCTGTCTGTCTCCGTCTCTTTGCCTGTCTTTGCCTGTCATTGTCTGTATTTCTCTGGCTCTGTCTGTCTGTCAGTCCGTCTGTCTGTCTGTCTGTCTGTCTCTTTTTTTTCTTTCTTTCTTTCTTTTCTTGTTCTTCTTTTCTGTCATCTCTTCTCTTCTAATTTCCTACCGTACCCTACGCTTTCAAGTTTGGTATCTTTTTTTTCATTGTCGAGAAATTCTCATACATTTTCTATTTCTCCCAGGACTTGATGATTGGGTGATTTGTTTTGTGTTGTGTTTTGATTTATTTTCTTTTATATTTTTAGAGCCTTGGAAATGTCGGTTGCCCGTTGGCAGTTTCAAGCTGCTTTATGCATTTTTCATTATTATATAATTATGTGATTGTGTTTAGGTTTGTTTGTTTGTTTTCAATTCTGTGGTGAAAAACCGACGGAGTATTCAGTGCCTGGAGGCCTGTTGTGGATTTATGTGCTGCTGGCAATTATTCATACTTTTAAGTTTTAGGTGCTTTAGGTAATTATTCATACTTCCATTATCTCTAACACCCCCCCCCCCCCCCCAAACCCCCCGATTTGTCGGGATTATGTAGATTGAAGTTGATGTCTTTGTGTGTGTGTGTGTGTGTGTGTGTGTGTGTGTGTACGTGTGTGTGTGATGTCTTTGTGTGTGTGTGTGTGTGTGATGTCTTTGTGTGTGTGTGTGTGTGTGTACGTGTGTGTGTGATGTCTGTGTGTGTGTGTGTGTGTGTGTGTGTGTGTGTGTGTGTTAGAGAAATGAAAGACGTTACATGCGATCAAAAGGGAAAAAAAATCAGTACTGGAAGCAGAAAACAAGCAACGAAGCACGTCAATATAGATAAATCAAATTTATCTGTGAGATTGCTTGCTTGTTAGAAGGTGTGGTTTTGTGTTCATATATATATTTCTTTTGTTTTCTTTTTTTCTATTCGTGTACTTATTAGTTAGTCACTCACTTATTGATTGAATAGTTCATCAGCAAAATTTATCAAGCTCTCTCTCTCTCTCTCTCTCTCTCTGTATACACACACACACACACACATATATATATATATATATATATATATATATATATATATATATATTCATTTATTCGTGTATTTATTGACACAATGTCATTTACATAGTTATTAATCAATCAATTACTAGGTGAATTTATTCCTTCATTTTTCCACGAATTTGTTGATACAGTCTGAATAAATTGACGTTTGCGGAAGTTTCTTTGTCTCGTCTTCACGTTGCCTGGCAGATTGTGAGTCAGAGAAGGCGAAGGAGAGGTCAGTCGGTGTCACTGAATTTTCAGGGTCGCACGCAGATAACCCATCATGAGCATGCACACGGAGTGCGGCTGCCTGTCAAAAATCAAAATTGAATGAATATATAAATGCGCATGTCCTTCTTTTCGTCTTATTTTATCTTATTATAATAATTTTCTCATCAAACCATGATTTGAAGTCCCCTTTCAACATTTGGGGGAATTAGGAGGAGGAATTTTATTTGATGTCTCTCCGTCACACATATCGGTGATTGAAGACATTTTCTTAGTGTTAATGTATACATTAATTTTGAATATTATCGTTTAGAAGAGGAGGGTGGGTGAATGGTGAGTTGGGGGAAACAGAGTAAATAGGGTGGAGTGGGGGGTGAAGTTTGAAATTTGGGGAATTGATTGTGGAATCAGGGTGAAGGGTACTTTGACCAACAGTTACACGTGATGTGATTCGCTGGATTATATTTCTTTATCTTATTTATTGACTCACTTGTGTAAACAAAGTGAGTCTATGTTTTAACCCGGTGTTCGGTTGTCTGTGTGTGTGTGTCCGTGTGTGTCTGTGTGTCCGTGGTAAACTTTAACATTGACATTTTCTCTGCAAATACTTTGTCAGTTGACACCAAATTTGGCATAAAAATAGGAAAAATTCAGTTCTTTCCAGTCATCTTGTTTAAAACAATATTGCACCTCTGGGATGGGCACAAAAAAATAAAAAAAGAAGCCTAATTATTTGCAAACTGCATTTACTGTTATATTTATATTTTTTGTATTCTCTATACTTGGCACTCTGACCTCTTATTCTGACACAACAACAAGAGGAGTCATTATTATCATTTTTTGTTCAAACAGGAACTTCTTTTGCTAAGCATGGAATTTTTATTTATTTTGCGAACGTTTTGGTGCAGATAGTAAAAAAAAGGGAAATTACTCTGTAATTAATGCTAGGGGACTTAATTTATCACAAGTGAGTCTTGAAGGCCTTGCCTCTCTTGTTTATTTTTTTGTGTGTTGGTTATTGTTGTTGAAAGGGCGTCCATGTGGTTTATCCCAGTGACATTTATACTGGCAGTTACCTTTCGGTTTTCTCTCTCTGGTGTTTTTTCCCCCGGCCCGCGAAATGATGATGTGTTGTCAGTTTTGTCGTTCGGATTATTGGTTCGGAAGTTAAGATTAAAGGTGGTTCGTCTGCAGGCATGCTTTTTTGGTCTTTATGCAGGATGTCTGAAGGTCCGTATATCTATTGAGAATTGATTCATTCATTCATTTGTTTATTTATCTGTTGATTTGTTTATTATTTCATTCATTTATTTATTTTTCTGTCTTATTATTTTATGTTATTGTTACACATATTTTCGTTCTTAATTAATCAGTTAATGGGTACATTTATTCGTTCGTTTTGTTCTCGAATTTATCTTGGTAATGAAGTCAGCATTCCTACAGACGTTTGCAGATGTTGTTAGTTTCTTTTGTCTTTATAATGCCTGCCAGTGTGTGTGTGCGTGTGTGTGTGTGTGTGTGTGTGTGTGTGTGTTGTGTGTGTGTGTGTGTGTGTGTGTGTGTGTTGTGTGTGTGTTGTGTGAGTGTGTGTGTGTGTGTGTGTGTGTGTGTGTGTGTGTTAGTGTGTGTGTGTGTGTGTGTGTGTGTGTGTGTTTGAATGGAGAGAAAGTGAAGAAGACCTCTGCCGGTGCCTCTGAATTTGCTGGCTCGCACGGAAATGACCCATCATGAACATGCAAGCGGAGCGCATTTGCCTTTCAAAACTGGACGATTTTTTTAAAATATATTTTATTTGATTAAATCTTGATTTTAAAATCTCCATTCTTTAAACATTTAGAGCATTAACATAGAACGACTCGGGAGGGTGGAGGGTGGGGCGGGGGGGGGGGGGGGGGAGATGTTCAACAGATGCACGTGATGGGACTTCCTTGATTGTGTGTGTGTGTGTGTGTGTGTGTGTGTGTGTGTGTGTGTTTTGTTGGTTTGGATTTTTTTTTTCGTTGAAAGGGCGTCTGTGTGCTTCATCCTAATGACATTTTGATTGGCGATTTCCTTTGGATTTTGTTTCTGTTTTCCCTCTCGAAATGACGTGTTGTCAGTTTTGCTGGTTGGGTTATTGATTCGCAAGTTGACATTAAGATGGTTTGTGGATTTTATTTATTTATTTATTTATCTATTCATTTGTCTATTTATGTATTCATTTATCTGTTTATTTATCTGTTACTAAGCATAGCGATCACCTGCACACGCATGAATTTTCTACACCTGTTTGCATGCTGCAATCACTTTAATATACTTTAAAAATTTCCGTTTTGGAGTGAGTTTAATTAGAATGTCTCTATCTGTGTCTTTCTTTGTGTGTCTGTCTGTCTGTATGTCTGTCTGTCTCTGTCTCCGTCTGTCTGTCTGTCTCTGTCTCTGTCGCTCTGTCAGTTTATTCATGAATTTCTTTCTTCTTTTGCATGTGCTGTGCTGTGCCTGACCACGCTGGGTATTGTGGATCACAGGTAAGTCCTTGTGTCTCGCTTTCTCATGCACAACCCCTCTCGGATATTTCAAGCAAGTGTTCTCTCTGTCTCTATTTCCGTTTATGCTTCTCGTTGTCTGTCTGCCTGTCTGTCTGTCTGTCCGTCTGTCTCTCTCTCTCCTTCCTCCGTCCATTCCTCCCTCCCACTCTCCCCATACCCTCCTTACCTCTCTCTCCTCCATCCATCCATCCTTCCTTCCATCCACCCTTCCTGCCTATTAGCTTGCACTCCCCATCACTCTTTCTCTCTCTCCCCCATCTCTCTCCCCCACTGCAGCAATGACCAACCACAGGGACATTATGAACCAGTTCACATTCTGTCTCTCTCTCTCCACCATCTCTCTCCCTACTGTAGCAATGACCAACCACAGGGACATTATGAACCAGTTAACATTCTGTCTCTCTCTCTCCTCCATCTCTCTCCCTACTGTAGCAATGACCAACCACAGGGACATTATGAACCAGTTCACATTCTGTCTCTCTCTCCCCACCATCTCTCTCCCTACTGTAGCAATGACCAACCACAGGGACATTATGAACCAGTTCACATTCTGTCTCTCTCTCTCCACCATCTCTCTCCCTACTGTAGCAATGACCAACCACAGGGACATTATGAACCAGTTTACATTCTGTCTCTCTCTCTCCACCATCTCTCTCCCTACTGTAGCAATGACCAACCACAGGGACATTATGAACCAGTTCAAATTCTGTCTCTCTCTCTCCTCCATCTCTCTCCCTACTGTAGCAATGACCAACCACAGGGACATTATGAACCAGTTCAAATTCTGTCTCTCTCTCTCCCCACCATCTCTCTCCCTACTGTAGCAATGACCAATCACAGAGACATTATGAACCAGTTTACATTCTGTCTTTCTCTCCCCACCATCTCTCTCCCTACTGTAGCAATGACCAACCACAGGGACATTATGAACCAGTTCAAATTCTGTCTCTCTCTCTTCACCATCTCTCTCCCTACTGTAGCAATGACCAACCACAGGGACATTATGAACCAGTTCACATTCTGTCTCTCTCTCCCCACCATCTCTCTCCCTACTGTAGCAATGACCAACCACAGGGACATTATGAACCAGTTCACATTCTGTCTCTCTCTCCCCACAGTCTCTCTCCCTACTGTAGCAATGACCAACCACAGGGACATTATGAACCAGTTCAAATTCTGTCTCTCTCTCCCCACCATCTCTCTCCCTACTGTAGCAATGACCAATCACAGAGACATTATGAACCAGTTCACATTCTGTGTCTCTCTCTTCACCATCTCTCTCCCTACTGTAGCAATGACCAACCACAGGGACATTATGAACCAGTTCACATTCTGTCTCTCTCTCCCCACCATCTCTCTCCCTACTGTAGCAATGACCAACCGCAGGGACATTATGAACCAGTTCACATTCTGTCTCTCTCTCCCCACCATCTCTCTCCCTACTGTAGCAATGACCAACCACAGGGACATTATGAACCAGTTCACATTCTGTCTCTCTCCCTCCTCCATCTCTCTCCCCCACTACAGCAGTGACCAACCACAGGGACATTATGAACCAGTTAACATTCTGTCTATCTCCCTCCTCCATCTCTCTCCCCCACTACAGCAGTGACCAACTACAGGGACATTATGAACCAGTTCACATTCTGTCTATCTCCCTCCTCCATCTCTCTCCCCCACTACAGCAGTGACC
>NC_134902.1:28467224-28497224 GCF_041734735.1 Babylonia areolata | reverse complement strand
GAGGAAACTTTGATTTGAAGATTTCATGTCGTCACAAGGAGCTGAAATGGAAGTGTTTGAAAACTTTTTTTATTTTTATTTTATTTTATTTTGACTGCGATGTCTTTCAATATAATTTGTGATATTCAGGTAATGCTTCACAGAATAGTACCTAATGAGATTGAGGTCTTTCAAAACTCCAGGTTCGAGAATTGATATCCTCTGAACCTCTCCTTTGTTCCAGCGTAAATCTGCGAAACAGCTACTTCCAGCACGTTTTGTCTCTCATCCTTTCGATTCAGTCATGCATGCGTGTTTATGACTGGTGTGAAGGCGCTTAGAATTCAAGCAATATTCAGCGCTATATAGATTTACTGTTATGGGTATTATTATTATTATTATTATTATTGTTGTTGTTGTTGTTATCATTATATTATAATTCATTCTACTAACCGTCTTGCTGCCAGTCGTGGCTTCTGTGATTCTTTTTTGTTGTCATCTGGTGTACTTGCACGTGTCGAATTATTTAACATGAACCAAAGTCGAAGGAAATGGCAATGATAATAATAATAATATTATTATTAATGATAATGATAATAATAATGATGATGATAATAATGACGATGATGATGATGCTAATAAGTATAATAGTGATAATAATAACAACAAGAACAACAACATTCCTACTAACAACTACAACAACTGCTACAACCACCACCACCACCACCACTACTGAGTCATTTTGCATAGCGCAGTATCTTGCACAAAGCAACTCAACGCGCTGCACAAACTCCACTCACACAATTCATGCACAAACACACACACACACACACACACACACACACACACACACACACACACACACACACACACACACACAGACAGACCTAATCACACACACACAGCCAATTAAAACAGCAAAGGGAATGTTGGGCAAAGAATATTTAGATATTGATTTCCAATGCACGCAGAGTGTTACGCCATCCATAAGTTGATATTGTTGGGGGGGCTGTGGGTGGTGGGTGGGTTAATGAGGCTGAAGCCATGTTTCCCGCCTGTTTTCAGTTCACGTTTTTAAATTTTCAAGAGCTTTTCACTGGACGAAGGAATAGAAGAGCGGTTCGTAGAAAGTGAAGCGCACACACACACACACACACACACACACACACACACACACACACACACACACACACACACAGATATATATGTATATATATATATATATATATATTCATATAGTTCAAACTCTCTTCATGCCCTGGGCTTCGCTCCTTGCAGAAAGCACTGAGGAAAATGCCAAAACCGGTAAAATATAAAAATATCAACAACAATAGGCTCTTCATGTCTATAAAACTTGTATTCTTTAAAATGCAGCAAATTTTCGCTGTAAAAACAACTTCTTCAGGCAAGGGTACAGAAGTGAAAGCTAGGCTGGTTAAATAGCAACCAGTGAGTAAAAGTCAGTTTTAACCTGATTTTACCTGACTTTTACCTGACTTAGACATGAAGTCTACTGTTGTTGATATATATATATATATATATATATATATATATATATATATATATATTATACAGTGACAGTGACCCATCAAAACAGCGATAGGCGACGAAGAGGAAGGTGGCAGAATGGTCAAGACGCTAATCTGCCAATACAGAGACCATGAGGGTATGGGTTCGAATCCCGCTCTCGCCTTCTCTCCCAAGTTTGACTGGAATATCAAACTGAACGTCTAGTCATTCGGATTAGACGAAAAACCGAGGTCCCCTGTGCAGCACGCACGTGTCGCACTGAAAAAGAACCCACGGCAACGAGAGTGATGTCTTCTGGCAATAATCTGTAGAAGAAATCCACTTGGATGGGTACGCAAATATAATACGCATGCACCCAAGGCCTGACTAAGCGCGTTGAATTTTGCTGCTCGTTAGGCATTTGTCTGGCAGATGTAGTGTATATGGATTTGTCCGAATGCGGTGACGCCTCAGTAAGAAACTAAGATTGATATTGAGAACTGCGCTTTACTGAAAGGAATGACATAAATGAAAATAAAGCAGTACACATGACCGTAATCATGGTCACTGATACAACGATTGCCAAGTCGTATCGTTACGGGAATCTAACGCCTGACAACGCGTACACTGTTCTTGGACTTTTATTGGTTGCAAGTGACTCAGATATCGAGTCGGTCGTGCTGTTAGCAGCAGACGTACCTTCAAAAGCATGCCACCCGTTTTATGAACGCATTATAGAGGGGATTCATTGTCGAAATCAGTGTCCTCATCAACAGCCCGTAAAGAGTTTACGGTTACATGTCTAAGCAACAGAGGCATTGGATCCATTGGACCTGGCAAGTGTCTAGTTCATGGTAATGATAATTGTGATGATGGTGAGGATCATGATGATCATGATCATGACAATAAGAATAATGATAAACAAGAGAGGCAAGGCCTTCAAGACTCACTTGTGATACACTTTTAAAAAAATCTAATCGTTAAAATGTGTTCTGTATTTGATATTATAAAGCTTCGGGTTAAAAGTAAAAGAAAAAAAAAAAGTCCAAACGGCAGATTCGAACTCCGCGTGTTCGGGTGAGAAGAAACTGTCTTTCCCATTATAGTATCGTGGCTCCTTAACTGATGTTAAAAAATGTCATATTTAAACATGCTTTTTTAAAGGGCGGTAAATCGATTGCGGTATTCGCACTGAGAACACTGTTTAAATCATATTATTCTGGTGTGGATGGGCATTCAAAAAATCTTTAAGGGCAATTAAAAATTCTTTTTAAGTTCGCGGTAAAGGAGACGTGGCTATCGCCGCAATCACACTGCAACATTAAGCCGTTTTCTCTGGATCTAGATAGATGTACAAGTTTCAGTTAGTTACACCCGGTTGACTTGGTCGATTCAATTCCTCTTTTATGTTCATTCTAGTTTTATAGTTTTAAAGTTGATATGAAAATTGAGTATTTTGTTAAACTGAACTAACAACACGTAGAGCCAAGTACAAGTACTTCTAAACGTCTTATGAAGTGAAAAGGACTTCATTTTGAGAAAAGTCAAGACTGGAAATGTTAACGTTTCATCAGTTCAAGGGTATTAACTCACATGGTTTATTATTTTTAACTGTGAATTCCGACTGATTCTGTGGATATTTTTATGGCAGTTTGGGTCATAATCCAGTAAGTGATGAGGCGTTCACAAATCTTTCTCTGAATAAATATTTTAACGGTCTCCTTCTCGAACTTTCCATCACGTTATCGTGTATTGTTGATTGAATATAGGATTGAACGGGCAGGTCAACAACTTGAAACAAAATGGCGTCGTTCGCGTTCGCGAAGAATATGAGCACGCGCTTTGAATGTGTATATATAAGCTTACATCAATAAATAAATAATAATTATGATATTAAAAAAAAGGTAGTAGTAATGAAAATAATGATAAAATAATAATAATAATAATAAATAAATAATTAAATAAATAAGACAACAATGATGATAAATAAGCAAATAAATATAAAACATGAAGACACACATTCACACATACACCCACACATGCATAGCAGATATGCCCCAAAAACGCAGTTTCACAGATATGAAAGCACAGTCAAATACATATAAACGTACATGAGCTCCAACACACACACACACACACACACACACACACACACACACACACACACCACAAATTACCCTGCACCTCCTCTACCCCCTCCTCCACACACTCATTTCTAGTCTATGTATCGCAGCTTCCACGGCACACACACACACACACACACACACACACACACACACACACACACACACACACACACACACCACACACACACACACAAACACGCACACGCACACACACACACACACACATACACACACACAGATGAACGCTTACTTGTACAAGCACACACACACACGCCCATATCTCCCACCCCCAACCCCACACACATATATACAAAGATATATATATATATATAATATATACGTTCCAATATCCTGTTGCTCCCACAGTGTAGGCATGCATACACTCACATACCTCATCGTCTACCTCACCTCCCTGCACCCCCACCTCCCCCTCACACACACACACACACACACACACATGCACAGAACTCTCCTGACACTTGTGTACACTTACACTCTCACGCATGCACAAACGCACTCAAAAGCACAGACCCACACATACACACAAACACACACATACACACACGCACAGAGGCTGCCACTGATTGGCCGCAAGAGGGAAAAGATCTCTGATGCCAAGAACGTGGCGTCTATTGTGTTGCTCAGTCTATTGCATTTGGAAGCCCACAGAGAAATTTGCGCAATGTTGGTTTGGAAATGATGCCGATATTTGTTTGATTTGCAAAGCATCGTGCTCTACCTTTCATGTTAGACTTACGGCCGCTCCCTCTCTCTGCTTTTATTTCTTTGAGGCGATCGATGGTGTGATGGCCTTGTACCTTTTCTTTTTGATATTCTTTGACTTTTTTTTTTTTTTTTTCTAGGCCTGACTAAGCGCGTTGGGTTACGCTGCTGGTCAGGCATCTGCTTGGCAGATGTGGTGTAGCGTATATGGATTTGTCCGAACGCAGTGACGCCTCCTTGAGCTACTGAAACTGAAACTGAATGTGTATAAATATGTGTACGCAACTGATTTTTGCCCATGACCTTCAGGGCTCAGCCAATAGATCTATAAAGTCTTCTCGTCGTATTGATTTTAGTACTTTCCGAAAAAGACCACTTGGGCGAATGAACATAGTGAAAGCCCTGTACACTGAGAGTAAAACACACAAGCTTTTTATGTATTGAGTATAATTTCAAAATGTAATGTTTAAGATGAGAAAGATCAGTTTAAAGCAAATTACGTCCCCTAGCATTTATTACAGATTAATTCACCTTTTTTACTAACTGCACCAAAACGTTTGCAAAATAAATGTAACTTCCATGCTTAGCAAAAGAAGTTCCTGTTTGAGCAAAAAATAATAACAGTGACTGCTCTTGTTGTTGTGTCAGAATATCAGATCAAAGTGCCAAGTTTAGAGAATAAAAAAAATATATAAATATAACAGTAAATGCAGTTTGCATAAATTTGGCTTCTTTTTTTAATTTTTTGTGCCCATCCAGATGTGCAATATTGTTTTAAACAAGATGACTGGAAAGAACTGAATTTTTCCTATTTTTATGCCAAATTTGGTGTCAACTGACAAAGTATTTGCAGAGAAAATGTCAGTGTTAAAGTTTACCACACACACACACACACACACATACACAGACACACACAGAGAACCGAACACCGGGTTAAAACATAGACTAACTTTGTTTACACAAGTGAGTCAAAAAGGTGATAATTGTGATGGTTTTGAAGATGGTGACTATGATAAAGTAACAACACACAACAACAACAATCATAATCATCATCATCATCATCATCACCATCATCATGATAATGATAACAATATGATGATGATAGTAATAGTGATGATGATAATAATAATAATAATAATAATAATTATTATTATTATTATTATGCAGATGGTGGTGGTGATGATACAACAACATGAACAACGACTACCACTTCTACTGCTGCTGCTGCTACTACTACAACTACTACTACATACAACTACTAACAATACAATGACAAGGGATAAATGAAAATTGGCGTTGACCGTTTATCTCACTACTCACCACCACAGACTAACTTCAACACAAGTGGCAAACTGGAGTCAGAACGGACAAGGATTTCTGGGTCATGGAGCATCAAACGGGACCACTTGTGATGTGGTTCAATCAACAGTTCGCGAGAAACGGTGCTGAAGAAGGCGGGGACAGGTGTGTTTGTGTGGGCGGGTGAGGGAAGGGTGTGTGTGTATGTGTGTGTGTGTGTGTGTGTGTGGGGGGGGGGGGGGATCTCGTTTGTCGTGAAATTTGAACTCCGTTGTCGAGGGTGTTTGAAAAAGTGATGATGTAGAAACAAACAAAAATGAGAGTGTCATTATCGGATTTTCCATGACTGTTGGCTGCGTCAAGAAGAACAGGTCTTCAGATATTCTTTTTATTTGCAGACGGACAGATGAACAATGTGGGATTAATGTAGCGAACGATTTAGCGGTGAACCTTGTTCGTGCTCGTCTCGTGCCTGTAGCTGGTTTCTCTGGTGTCTTCGCTACAGCTCTTGTTCATTTTATTTTATTTTATTTTATTTTACTCTATTTCATTGTGTTCCATTCCACTCTGTTTTATTCTCTCTATCGTGTTTTAAATTGCTGTTTTGAACCACTTTGTTGATGGAAACGATAACTATACTATTGTTTCACAAATTTGTGATCCGGCTGTTTCACACCCAGAACTATAAAAAACTATAAAATAAAAAAAAATAAATAAAAAATTAAATTTGACTTCGACTGATGTCACGGGAGGAACACAATAAAACCCATAAACGTGCTCTTTGTCCAGTGAATAAGTTATGATATTTTTTTTTAAAAAGAAGTCTGTAAAACATATCAGTGTGATACCCCATTTACCACAGCACTTTAACTCACTCAGTACGGCCAGTCCTCTCTTCACCTCTACACAGACCTCTCGGATGTCCAGTGGGTGTCTCAATGACCCAACCTTTAGCTTCCGTCGTCAGAATTGTGGTATTCTTTGTCAACATTCACCTCTTCAGTACAAGAGCCTTCCGCTTGCAATATTTTGATGGTGGTAATTGGGGTGAAACGCTGTTAACTTCGTCTCTTTCGCCGTTCGTATGGAGAGAGTTAAGCAAAAAAATAGTGTATGCACAGTAAACCATTGCACTTCTCAATATGGATAAAGCTTTACAAAACCAGTTTGTGTGTCTATAAATAATTATATGAATATATATATATATATATATATATATATATATATATATCATGAATATCAAACAAACTAACAAACAAACCTAACCCATAATTCAGAATCGTACTATTGCTAGCCATGGTTTCTTTTCCCAGCAGCCCTTCAAAATCAATACTCTTCAACAAACTCGCATGTATCCATGGAGTAAACTTCTGTACCCTCGCGAACCTCCGCAGAGACCCCCCCCTCCCCCCACCCCACCCCACCTCTTTGTACACCTTGAGACCACCTGGGTGCGAGCAAAACGCGAACTCCGATACAAGCCCAGCCCCTCCCCCCCCCATGCCCCCCTCCCCAGCCCCCACACCTCCCCCAATTACCGAGGACTAGAGAGAGGAAGCATGAAGGAAGAAGAAGAAAGTGGCGAAGTTGTGTTAACCTTGATTTGTTGCGTACAAGAGCGGTACGGGCCGGGGGTGGGGGACAAAAGGGCAGTGTTTGCGCAAAACACTTGCCGTGCCCTCCGGCGCCGTGAGATCCCGCTCTTCTTTCTGCAGGGAGGGAGAGCGGGGTGAAGCAGGTACGAGCAAACATCGCCCTCAGGCTCCCGCGGACGGACGTACGGCTCGGAGCGGAGCAGGAGCATCTTGTGGGCGACAAATGATCTCCAGCCTCGCTTTCTCAGTCTCTCAATCTCCCCCCACCCCCCAGCCCCCCCCCCACCCCGCCCCCGTCCCCACCCCGAAGCCTCGCTCTTCTCATCATCAGCAAGCCCGCGGGCGTCTGTCCCCTCCCCCTCCCCCCCCCACACACACACCCACCTCCCTCCCGCCACCATCTCCACCTCACTTCCCTGTTCCTCAGTCCATCAGGTCTCCCGCATAAGCTGGATCAACAAGCATCGCTATGGTAACTGGCCCTGCCCTTCCCCCAGGACCTTCTGCAGCCATACACTTCGTCCAATGGCAGAGCCCGACACGTGGACGTGGCGGCGTGGATGGACCAATGACTGACAGCGTTAGGGAAAAAAAAAAAATTATTCGGTGTTCGTGTCCATTTTTTTCCCCTTCTTCTTTTTCATTATTCTGTTTAATGAAGACCAGGACCTAAGTAGAATACGTTGCGAAAGTTTTGAGTCATCGATTCTTGAGTGGTGGGGAGTATCATCAGGTCCGCAGGGCAAGAGTGGTTGGGTGCTGGAAAATGCCTGGAGGGTGTTGATACAGGAACGGAAAAAGCCTTCATGCGTTGTCATCGGCTTGGGAGAACGATAAAAATGTCACGGCGACGCGTTTTTCTCTTCTTTTTTTTTTTTTCTATTGAAATCTCCCACATAATCATGCATGACACATGCGACTGGTTTTTTCATCGTGATTGTTGATTGTTTTTACAATTTTTTTTTTTTAATCCTCGAACCCATTCAGGTTTGGTACGATGGAGAAAATGGGACTGAAAGAAGTGTACTGAACGCCCTTGCTGCTCGATGATTTTTTTTTTTACCTCCCCCACGCTCCCAATTTTATTTATTTTTTTGTTCCCTCTCTCTCTCGGTTTTTAGACACTGCGAAAACAATAAAACAGTCCCTTAGGCAAGACGTGGTCTTTATCACCAGTTGTTTTTGAGAATTTGTAGCCCTTTGTTTTATGTTGTTTGTGAGGAGGAGGGGCAAACAACCCCACGGCAACTCGCCCCAGAGCGGCAGAGGCATTAAAAGGTGACACGGGCACAACACGTTTGTGTGATCCCTACAAGCTGATTTGTCTCAATACCCGCCAGTGCCCCCGTCAGTTTTCGTAATAAACCCAAACTCTTTTCTTCGACACAATGATTGAACTAGGCGTTTCAAATGGTTATATGCACCGCCATTTTGTTTCGGTGTGTGACGTCATAGAGCCTATAGACTTCGTTACTTGTCCCCCTTTGCTTTTGAAACGACCGTTGACGCAGGTTGAGCCAGCCTTCTGCACAGTTTCTGTATCGACAACTACTTCCAAATGGATTTCAGTTTAGCACCCTTCAGGTTTAAAACCTGTGGTGAATGAATGCTTCTCATCTAGCTTGGAGAGAAGTTTAAACTTTTTTGTTATTGTAGTGCTGCTAGCACTTGTGTGTGATTTGGTTGTTGGACAAAGCCACTCTCCTGGTCGACTTGACCTGTGTAAGCACAGCGAACCTTCAGGTTTAAAACCTGTGGTGAATGAATGCTTCTCATCTAGCTTGGAGAGAAGTTTAAACTTTTTTGTTATTGTAGTGCTGCTAGCACTTGTGTGTGATTTGGTTGTTGGACAAAGCCACTCTGCTGGTCGACTTGACCTGTGTAAGCACAGCGAACCTGGATTTTCACCTTGTTAGTTTTGGATAAAAACAAGATATAGCATAGAGTTCTTTTTCGCTTGTTTTATTTTATTGGGCGTGCTTACATTGTCTTGTTCGCTGTAACAACCGACTGTTCTGCTACGAAGAATTCAGTTAGCAATCGATGAATCATCAGCGTCAGTGAGGTCACAAAGAGATTTTTGTGTGTTTTATTTCGCCAATGTCGCGCATGTCTCGCTGTCGTAACTGTCCTGTGTTCGCTTCTGTTGAGACTTTGTGCATACCGCTTTGTTCAGTCCAGCCTAGGATTCAAGACAACTAGAAAACCTGCTTTAAATAATGTTCAGATGTGAACTTCATAGTTCTGACACAACTAGTTCACTTGGCGGGAAATTTTTCAGGCTTTGGAGATTTCTTTTGCTTTTATGGTTTTGTTTTTTTTTTTTTGGGTGTTTTTTTTTTAAGGTGGAGGTGGGGTGTGTGGTGGTGTAGTGGGAGCACAGGGAGGTGCTCGGTGACTGAAATGAAATACTTTAGAACGATAAGAGAAATAAGAACAATCATGAATTAGCCTTTCTCCCATTGAAAAGGAAACATTTTTTATTTTTATTTTGTGGAACTGAATCCTCTGTACAACAAAGAGCATAAGGTTTTAAGTATTCTTGACGGAGTTTCTTGATGGAACGATATGTATCAATGTTGTTTGTTTTATTTTATTTTATTTCTTTTTTTTTCTTCTTTTTTTTGTAATGGACACTTGTATCAGTTTCTTTTAAAAGTGGATTTCCTTGTGTGAATGTTCAGCAAGAATGCATTGACAGAACAGACGACCGTCCGTTTTATTTCTTGACTATCTATCTATCTGTCTATCTATCTATCTATATTATTTTGTTTTGATTTTTTTTATGTATATACTTATCAAATCAAAATAAATTAATTTTCTTATGCACCCATAAACATGAATTAATTGTTTAGAGTGAAAGACAGGAGAGAGAGAGGGGGAGAGAGAGAGAGAGAGAGAGAGAGAGCACTCAGAGTGAAGACTACCAAAAGGTAGGACCCGAGGGAGGGTGGGGGTTGGTGGCTGGAAGGTGTAGGGAGCGAGGGGTGAGGGGTGGGAGGCCGGTTCCCGTTCCCCAGAGAACCATTAGAGCCTGTCGGTCTCTCCCCGACATCTGGCCCAAGAAACAATGGAACTACACTCCTCCCCGCTGTCCCCGGGGATCACCTCCCTCCCTTCCTCTATCTCCCCCTCTCCCCCTCTCTTTCCCGTACCCCGTTGCTCACTTGCTTGGATGGCCACGTTTCATCAAACAAGAGTGAGTCTTCTCCCCCATCATGTTGTCTGGGGAGAATGGAGATCGAAAGAAAGTAGGGAAAGGGAATTTGGGAGGGAATGCTTCAGTGGATGATTATCTCCCTAGAAGAAACTTTCTTTTTTTTTCTTTTCTGGATTTCATTTTATTTTATTTATTTATTTATTTATTCGTTCGTTCGTTCGTTGTTGTTGTTGTTGTTGTTGTTGTTGTTGTTGTTGTTGTTGTTGTTGTTGTTGTTCTTCTTCTTCTTCTTCTTCTTCTTCTTCTTCTTCTCATTATTATCAAGAATAATCCCCCCCCCTCCTCCTCCTCTTCCTCTTCTTCTTCTTCTGCGTTCGTAAGCCGCCAGTCCCACGCTCGCTCGTTGAGATGAATAGGCTTTTCTTGTTTTTACCCCACCATTTAAGCAGCCAAATTCCCCTTTTCGGGGAATAAGAAGAAATGATAACACGCCACCCGGGAAAAGCGAACAGGATGGAATTGTTATTGGGCCAGTGAACAACAATTACTTCTACTACTACTGGCTGATGCAATGTTTAATGAATACCAACTAACTAGTTTATCGGATGAAACATTTAAGTCGATGTCCCGTGTGTGCAGCAAGCACTTAGTGCATGGAAAAGAACCTACAGCAACAACGGGGTTGTCCCTGGGAAAATACTTTTGAACGAATAACAGTTTGATAACACAGACACTTGCAGACAGTAAACAAGAGAGGCAAGGCCTTCAAGACTCACTTGTGATACACTTAAAAAAATATCCAAGCTTTTTATGTATTGAGTATAATTTCAAAATGTAATGTTTGAGATGAGAAAGATCAGTTTAAAGCAAATTAAGTCCCCTAGCATTAATTACAGAGTAATTTCCCTTCTTTTTTTTTACAATCTGCACCAAAACGTTTGCAAAATAAATAAAAACTTCCATGCTTAGCAAAAGAAGTTCCTGTTTGAACAAAAAATGATAATAATGACTGCTCTTGTTGTTGGGTCAGAATATCAGATCAAAGTGCCAAGTTTAGAGAATACAAAAAATACAAATATAACAGTAAATGCAGTTTGCATATAATTAGGCTTCATTTTTTATTTTTTGTGCCCCTCCCAGAGTTGCAATATTGTTTTAAACAAGATGACTGGAAAGAACTGAATTTTTCCTATTTTTATACCTAACTTGGTGTCAACTGACAAAGTATTTGCAGAGAAAATGTCAATGTTAAAGTTTACCACAGACACACACACACACACACACACACACACACACACACAGACAACCGAACACCGGGTTAAAACATAGACTCACTTTGTTTACACAAGTGAGTCAAAAAGGAAAGAAAAAAGTAAGGCTGGCATTGCACTGTGACGACGCGCACTCACCGGGAAGAGGAGTCCTCAACTTTCACACAGAGAAATTTGTTGTAACAAAGCAACAACAACAACAACAACCCCGCCCCCCCCCCCCCTCCCCCGCGCGCCCCCCGAAAAACAACAACAACCAAACAACAACAACAACAACCCCGCCCCCCGAAAAATCAACAACAACCAAACAACAACAACAACAACAACAAAGTAATGTGGTGCGATACGATAAGATACGATACAATGCAGTGCAATGCAATGCAGTGGAGTTTAATGTGTTGCGGTGCAATACAATACAATACAATGCAGTACAATACAATACAACACAACGCAACGCAACGCAGCACAACACGGCACGACACGACACGATACGATACGATACAATGCAGTTCAAGTAACCCAGCCTACCATTTTACCATAAAAACAAACGAGACACAGCACTCTGACGACCATCTGCTCTCTTCCAAGTTGTTTTTTTGAAGCAGCAGAAGGAAGCTGGAAACGAAGGAAGAATGGAAGGGGACGACAACAAGGGACACACGGCTTTTAAAGTGAGTGACAGTGGTGGGAGAGATTTGACCGCTTGCAGGACGTCGGAGATTGCACTGTGCGCCTCGACGGAGCTTGTGCGGTGGGGGGAGCATGGGGTGGGGGAGGGGGTTTGGGGGGGGAGGGGGGGGGCAGATGGTAGCCATAAAGAATTGTCAACACTTGGCGGCGGTCTGCCATGCCGTGCCAAGACGAGAGACCTCCTCTCTATAATGCCTGGCAAGCTGGAGGTAGTGACAGAAGGACGGAGTGGGTTGTCATGCGAGAGAGTTGACTGGGAGACGGCGTTGATGGGAAGCGGAGAGGGGGTGAGAATGCGGGGCTGGGGGCTGGGAGGGGGGGGGGGACTATGGTGCTTTGCGAGCTGCAAAAGTTCTTTATTTTAGGGATCTTATCGAAGACAAAGCTGGATTATTTTATTATCTTTTGGTGTTGTTATTCGGCAACAATGTGACCATGATTTTATTTGCACTATTATCTTTAAAAAAACAACAACCAACAACAAAAACCAACAGCTTTCTAAACGCCAGATTAAGAAAGAGTCTTCTGGAAAGAAATGAATGTTAACTCTTTCAGTACTGTTAGGGGATGACTTTCGAAGAAGGAGGCAAGGTTGCACTGGCTCTTAGTGCTGCAACCTTGGGGGCTAGTTGGCCTTTGGGAACCATCCCAACGCGAGGTGTCCTAAAACCCTCTTGGCCCAGAGAATTGGGGGTGTAACTTAGGTAAGACGCTTGGGACAGCAGTTGCCTCTTCTGCTGTTCTGATGGTCATCGTCGGACACGACTGAATTTCATACACATTGTGAGGATTTAATCTTGTACAACCTTCCCCACTTTGGAGGTTTTAGCAGTAATTTTTAGATGATTTTTTGGCGTAAATAGAATCCAAACAAGCATTTCAGTAGATCAGTCACACATTGCCCCACATAAATGTCAACGATTGTTCTAAATATCGTTGTCAAGATCAAAATGACTGTATAGATCTCAGAACAGTTTGTCAAATGTTTGCTGGGTAGTTAAATGCAGCTATCTAGCTATGATAATAAATAAAACGTTAAAAAAGTGCTAACATGTGTTCAGACTGCACCCAGACTCCATCAGCAAGTTGTGCAGCAGTTGAATGGTAGAAATTACGTTCTTTGCAGGCTGACAGAAATCATATGCCCATCGTACCTTGCACGCGTTGCTTGTAAATCTTTTTTGTTGTTGCCGTTGTTGTGTTTCAATTTTTTTTGCGGGGTCTTGTTTTGTTTTTTGTTTTGTTTTGTTTTCTTATTAATTTTCCGTTGTCATTTCAAATTTGGGATGTCAGATTGGCCTGATAATTAAAAACAACAACAACAGCAGCAAATTCAGAACATAATTATTATAATTCTGGCACACACATTTTTCTTGATTAAGGAGATCGGTCGCGATGACTATGAATTGATAACAAGTGCGGCAACCTTTTGCAGCAGGAAAAGCGCCATACATAGCAGGCAAGACGCCCTGTTGTTGACACCACTCTACTCGCTCACCATGAGACCAGTCTCTCTCTCTTCGCTCCTGATGGGAGGAGGACAGGTCCTTCAACTTGTAATCGCTCTCTTGAAAGCAATGAAGACAAACGACCGAGGAATGGGAGGTTGCTTGGCGCCGATCAGCTTTAAAAAAAAAAAAAAAAAAAAAAAAAAGTAAAAAAGTAAAAAAGAGGGGGAAAAAAAAGGATGTATGTGGGTGAGGGAGGACAAGGAGAGGGGTAGTATACTCCCCTCCCAACAACCTTTCTTGTCTGGCTGCTTGGGGAACAGCTTTAGATATGTGTCACGTTCGGGTTGATTTGGGACGCTTTTGTCCCGTTTCGTTCTGTCTTGTTTAAAAGACGTTTTGGTGGGATAAGACGTCGCGTGTTTTGTTGCCTTGTTGTTGTTTTTTCTCGTGTGTGTGTGTGTGTGTGTGTGTGTGTGTGTGTGTGTGTGTGTGTGATATTTCAATTTCCTCTTTGTCCATTGTGTTTAGTTTTGTTTTGCAAGTGGGCGAGTGTTCATTTCCATTTCTGATTGTGTCACGTATTGTCGTTTTAGCGAGACTTGTAAGTTTCCCCCTCATAGTTACTCTTCTTCTTTCATTTTTTTATGTGAAATATAACATTAATACAAATCATCGCTATCCTTTCTTCGTATGAACATTAACTTTCCTTTTGGCATGAACAAAGTCTGGCCCTGTTGTGGTCATAGAACGCCCATTCCATAAATGCACGCGCATTGGAACGCCCAGACACAGGTACAAAGACATACCTGTGTATGGAGTTTTAGTTTCCCAGTTCACATCAGTGATGCACACACGAATTTGAAATTAGTCGTGTCCCTGAACAGAAAAAAATGGATGTGCATCACTTGAAATGATTAGTATCCGTGTATCTTTTCTTCTTCTTCTCATCATCATCATCATCATCATCATCATCATCATCGTCATCAACATCATCATTATTATTATTATTATTATCATAGACAAATACCAACAGACATCATTGAGTGTTGAATTCCCAGTTTGGAGGGAACCATCCCTTCCCAATATCTTGTTGACAGTGATCGCTTTTCCAGCACTCGTATGTGAAATGTGACGTTGTTTTCCCCGCTAGATGTTGCTGTTTTATGTGAGACATAAAAAGTGTGCCATGGGCAATTTGATCCTTATTTTCATTACGAGTATTTTTTGTATTGTTTTCGTCGAAATGTGAAACCGTTTCGGTAAACACTGGACTTGTCAGCCAGTTGGTGCCGTGTTAAAACGACACGTGTGTAGCCTCTGGTGTGTTGATTGTCGATGTTGAAAAAAATGTAAAGAATTTTAAAGCTTTTCTGTGGCATTATTTATACATGTCTGTCAACGACTTGATGACAGGCGACTCAGCCGACGCAGCAGCACCACTGTGGGTTTGCTTTCTAATGATATTGAAAATTTGCATTTCTTTCTCCTTTCTATTTGCTCTTCTTCTTTCCTTTTACATCTGTTCATTTATTTACTTATCTATGTGTGTGTGTATGTGGGGTGGGGGTGGGGGTGGGGTTGCAGCGGTCTTCATTGCCACACTCTTCCCCATATACCCTACCATCTAAGCTTGCCACCCGGCCCCTCACACTTCTCTTCCGTCATTCCTCCTTCCTTTCCCCTCACTGCTCTCTCACCCTTCCTCTCCTCCCGGCGACATCTGGCGGCAAAATGGAGTGTGGAGGGGTGTTGTGGTGGGGGATGATTGGTTGATTGGAACAAAGGAAAGGGAGAATTGCCTCCCCTTTCCCTGTGCTTTCTCTTTCCCTTCTGTTTGTACGTGTACATGGTGTGTGTGTGTGTGTGTGTGTGTGTGCGTGCGTGCGTGCGTGCGTGTGTCTGTGTATGTGCGCGCGCGTGCGGTGTGTGTATGTGTGCGCACGTGCGGCGTGTGTGTGTGTGTGTGTGTGTGTGTGTGTGTGTGTGTGTGTGTGTGTGTGTGTTTCTCTCTCGGTCTGTGAGTCTGTCTGTCTGTCTGTCTTTCACTCACTCACTCATTCACTGTGTCTCTTTGTCTCTGTCTCTCTCTGTTTGTCTCTGGCTGTCTGCCTGCCTTTCTCTCTTTGTGCGTGTGCGTGCACACTTTACGTGTGTGTGTGTGTGTGTGTGTGTGTGTGTGTGTGTGTGTGTGTTTCTCTGTGTAGTGATCGCTGTGCGAAGAGGTAGCGGAGAGCAAGAGAGTCTTTTTGTTTTGTGGGGAACGTGCAAGGGGCACGCGCAACTGAGTCGCTTGTTTTGGGTTGGGGGAGTGGGTGTGGGTGATGTTCGTGGAGGGGTTGGGTGGGTCTGTGGTAGCGGTGGTTTTGTGTGTGTGTGTGTGTGTGTGTGTGTGTGTGTGTGTAAGAGAGAGAGGGGGTGGGCGGGAGGGGGGGGGGGAAGATTCCACTAAGATTCAATTAAAACGGTATTTTCAAAGAGAGAAAGTTCGAGGGAAGGAATGAGAGACAGGACGGCACATCCAATGGTTCAGACAAAGGAATTGTATTTCATTTATTTCTTTTACTTTTTTAAAAAATCGCATTTGGATTTTTTTTTTCCCAAAGACATGATTTTATCATATCATATCTTACTCAGTGACAGTTAAATTCAACACAGTACTCTGATTTGCAAAAGAGTCTGTTACGTCCCTTTTTCCTGGGAGCGAATAAAAATGGCAGCAACGCCGAAAATGCGGGAGTTTGAAACAAAGAAACCCCACCAAAATAATAAACTAACAAAAGAACATGAACTGCAAAAAATTAAAAAGTGACGGTTTATTTCGCAAACAAGCCCAGACAGGCGCATAATTTCAGGGGAAAGAATCGCCGTTTTCCAGACGAAGATGAGACAAGACAAATTCGATGAACAGGTTTTTTGACATTCAGAAAGGACACTTGAGCTTTCAGGGGCTTTTGTGATTTCAGAAAAAGTCTTTAACCTGATTGTTGTGCTATGATTGTGTTAAAGGAGAGTGCGGGACAGGGAGTGTGTGTGTGTGTGAGAGAGAGAGAGAGAGAGAAAGAGAGAGAGAGAGAGAGAGAGAGAGTGAGTGAGTGTGTGTGTGTGTGTGTGTGTGTGATTGAGAGAGAGAGAGAGCATGAAGGAACGTACGAAGGACTGAAAATTAATTTTGACGAGGTTAATGAGTAAGCGCAATATGCCTCTCTCTCTCTCTCTGTGTGTGTGTGTGTGTGAAAGAGAGAATGAAGGAACGTACGAACGACTAAAAATTAATTTTGACGAGGTAAATGAGTAAGCGCAATATGCCTGTTTACATCGGTCCTTCTTAGAAAGAAAAAGAAAAAAAAAACAAGAAAGAAATGATCAGAACCAAAATATTCGCAACAGCAACATGATCAAAATAACATACGCACGTGCAAAAGTAATTTTGTTTGACAATTATGTACACTGCAATAACGCTGTAAATGAATAACAGTAGGTACGAGTTATGGTGGAGCGGAGAACGAAGAAGAGAGAAAGGGAAGAGTGAAGAAAATCGGAGAGGCTGACAGGGAGGTAGACAGGCAGGCAGAGAGAGAGACAGAGACAGAGAGAGTGACTAATCTGCTGTGCGACATTTGAAACCTAACAGATCTTACTGGTGTGTCAACTCCCATCCTTATTTCCAATCGGATCGGCGTAGGGAGGGAGGGAGGGGAGAGAGAGGGGTAGGGTGACCGGGAGTGGGTGGGAGGAAATCCAGTAACGTTTGTGACCTTTTATGGGCAAGTCAGGTAACTTGCAGACCGTTTAGCTTCCAGAGCGAATGGAGAATCAATCAGAGAATAGTGTTATGACTTCGCATTGTTCGTGCAATAATGTTATAGTCTTTACCTATATTTTGCTTTATTTTTTTTATTTTTTTTATTCGTGTGTGTGTGTGTGTGTGTGTGTGTGTGTGTGTGTGTGTGTGTGTGTGTGTGTGTGTGTGTGTGTGTTCAGAACTAGTAACTAGTCGGTTAGTCCGTGATTCGAGTGGGGGAGAGAGAGAGAGAGAGAGAGAGAGAGAGAGAGAGTGCACGCGCGCGCACACACACACACACACACACACACACGCACAGAGAGAGAGAGAGAGAGAGAGAGAGAGGAGGCCGGGGGGGTAGAGGTATGATGAATATACTTAATCATTCTTTAAATCAATCAATCATTTGTTCAGTGTCCATTTTACTGGGAATCCCTTCTCTTCGTGTTTTTTTTCCCCCGGTATCATTTCCTTTCTTTCTCTTGTTACATTTATTTAGCTGTTTATTGTTTCTCTGATTATTTATCGAAGACCAAAAGATCCATTGCTTTGAAGTCTGATTATATTGATTAAAGTGGATGGGACACAAATCGTGTTTGCGTTAAGAGTGTAAAAAAATAATAAGAGAGACACAGAGACAGAGAAATACATAGGAACAAAAAGGACAGCATCAGAAAAGAAACCGAAATTCGGCAGAAGAAATGAGAAGAAGAAAAAAAAGAATCAACAAACAAACAAACAAAAACAAAACCAGAAACCACTTTTTATTTGTTGCGAGGAATAGGAAACCGACCAGACTTGGCCACTGTGCATCATAGCCCTACCCACCCCCATCACACACTCCTTGTTTTCATCCACCGGTAGACGAGAAGAAGAAAAAAACAACAACCGAAAAACAACAACAATAGCAACAGCAACAACAACAACAACAACAACACACTTTCCTGTTGCCAGAAATATGAAACCGAACGGATTTGGCCACACTGCCTCACCCCCTCTACCCCCCCTCCGCCCTCACCCACGCACCCACCCCTTATTTTCATCAGCCAAACGGTTAGGCACAGGGAAAGGGGCTGGTGGTGGTGGGGGTAAAGTCTAGGTGTCGTAACCGTCCATTTGCGCTCAGGAAATTGGGAACTGTTAGCCTCCCCAAATCGAAGGGAACGAAAATCGAATCCAATCTGGCCTGCCCGTGATGGTTGTGTTTGTGCATCGGCCTTCCCAGAACTGTTTTGGCAGTTTCACTGGTTTATCCGTACTTATATTTGAAAGATATTGGAACGGTCTGGGTGGGAGAGGGTGAGTTAGTGAGTGAGTGATTGAGAGAGAGAGAGAGAGAGAGATAGTGTGTGTGAGAGAGAGAGTGTGTGAGAGAGAGAGAATGTGTGTGTGTGTGTGTGTGTGTGTGTGTGTGTGTGTGTGTGAGTGAGTGAGTGAGAAAGAGGATGAGTGAGAAAGTGAGTGAAATCGTGAGAGGTTTAGAGAGGTTGAGAGAACGAGGGTAGATGAGTGAGTGATAGAGGAGGCGAGAGAATATTAGCGAGTTGAGGAAACTCAGAGCTCAAAGTGAGAGGACGGATGAATGAGTGAGTGAGTGAGTGGGCGAGAGAGAGAGAGAGAGAGAGAGAGAGAGAGAGAGAGAGAGAGAGATTATTATGAGACAACGTGGCGATTTTGCTCCTATGGGAGTCGTGAGCAATAAGAAAGGAGACCCCAGAACACATCAAAAATTGTTGGTTCCATTTATTGGATATATATATATATATATATATATACAGAGGGATTTTATTACTTTTTTGGGGGTGGGGAGCGGGGGGAGAGGGGAAGGGTTATCTTCCCTGATATAATGAAACACTGGAGCGTTGAGTTCAGCAGCGTACCAAGAGACACAGGCACGCTCTCGCTCACACACACACACACACACACACACACACACACACACACACCGGTGTTTATTGTTTATTGACACACATGATTATTATAACCATTTATTTTTACATCTTACAGTCGAGTCGAATGAAGTGCAGTGTGTGGGTGCAGTAGTGGTAATACATTGTGAAACAAAAAACAGAGAACATTATATATATATATATATATACATATATTTGTATTTTGTATTTCTTTTTATCACAACATATTTCTCTGTGTGAAATTCGGGCTGCTCTCCCCTGGGAGAGAGCGTTGCTACACTACAGCGCCACCCATTAAAAAAAAAAATTTTTGCGTGCAGTATATTTTTTTTTTTTTCCTATCGAAGTGGATTTTTCTACAGAATTTTGCCAGGAACAACCCTTTTATTTCCGTGGGTTCTTTTACGTGCGCTAAGTGCATGCTGCACAAGGGACCTTCGGTTTATCGTCTCATCCAAATGACTAGCGTCCAGACCACCACTCAAGGTCTAGTAATGGAGTCTACCGTCGGACCGACGGATGAGTAGGCAGGCAGGCTTATCTGTCGGTGTGGAGATCTAGTGGAGGGGGAGAAAATATCGGCGGCTCAGTAGTGATTCGAACCAGCGCGCTCAGATTCTCTCGCTTCCTACGCGGACGTGTTACCCCTGGGCTGTCACTCCACTGTGTGTGTGTGTGTGTGTGTGTGTGTGTGTGTGTGTGTGTGTGTGTGTGTGTGTGTGTGTGTAACAAGCATACGTTTGCAGATGCAAGCATGATTGATACACGAATCTTCCAACATGCACGTACGAACATTCGTTGATACTGTGTTATCAGAGGATTTTTTGTTGTTGTG
Organism: Babylonia areolata; assembly: GCF_041734735.1. Lineage (NCBI taxonomy): Eukaryota > Metazoa > Mollusca > Gastropoda > Neogastropoda > Buccinidae > Babylonia > Babylonia areolata. The sequence continues at coordinate 28,476,895 of NC_134902.1, read as the reverse complement.
TTTTTGTTTTTTTTGTCAAGTTTAAAAGTGTGCAGAAAAAGTATTTCGTGTTCATGGAACAACTAAGCCACATGGAACGAGAGAGAGAGAGAGAGAGAGAGAGGGGGGGGAATGAAATGAATCCGGCATAGTTTACGCTTCTTTGTTGACCAACATGTTTTGCTGTTTTTGTGTTTTATACATTGTTTTACTGATTGTTAACCCCCCTCCCCCACCCCTAAACCTTGGCATGAAAGCCAAATAGGCTCTTGTGATTCCTTTTTTAAAATTAGTTTCTTTATTCATTTACCTATTCATGTATGTATGTATTTCTTTTTTCTTTGTTATCTATTTACTTATTCATTCATTTATTCAGAGAGAGAGAGAGAGGTGGGGGGTGTGGTGTGAAAAGACACCAACGAATGGGCACACACAGACAGACACACACAGACACACACAGACACACACACACACACACACACACACACACACACACACACACACACACACACACACACAGCAAGACAGACACAGTGTGGTAAGGATGGGCGCTCAGTCACAATAAATTCGAAACCAAGCGGAAGCGGGGAGCCATCATGTGCCTACCATTGCCCCTTCCTATCGACCATTGTGCCGGGAACGGAGGGCTCCGGTTTCTTGGTCTTTCATTTGCGGTCAGGAAATTGTGCCACTGAGGAGGTACCGTTAGCGCAAGAAAAAAAAAAGAAAAGAAAAAAAAAAGAGAAAAGGTCTACACACATACGTGTCAGCAATACGAGCAGAAGTTTTTGGAGCTTCAGTTTCTAGATGAGGAAGAAGGAAGTATAATTATAGGAATAACTTTTTTTCCTGGCTTAGTCTATGCAATTTGACACAGTTTGTAGGACATCGTTTGTTTGACGATTAGATGGTAGAACACCCCAAAACGGAGTATGGCTGCCTACATGGCTGGGGTTAAAAAAAAGTCATATATGTAAACGCCCACTCGTGTACATACGAGTGAACTTGGGAGTTGCAGGCCACGAACGAAGAAGAAGAAGATTGTAGTGATGAGATAGGGGTGCAGGGGTGGATGGTATTAGTTTGGGTGTCCATCTTTTGTGTTATTGCTTTCGCTACTTGCGAAGGTATAGTATGAAAGTTGCCCCACATCCACTGACTTGGGAAACAAAAAAAAAACTTCTTTGGTAATACTGGCAGTTGCACAGCTGGAAAAAAAGTTGGTAAGTGTGTTGACTTTTCGTACCAAGGTGATTGCTTCTGGTTCGCAGACTGGAAAGGGTTTTTTTCAGAACGGATTGGGAGGGAGGGAGGGAAGGAAGGGCAGGAGGTGGTGGTGGCGAATCTTTAGCGAGTCACGTTGGAATCGACCACATCGTTACAGGTACCATCGATTTACTACCGTTCTTGTTTTCACGGGCTAACATACTGAGGAATGAAAAGTAAAAAAAAAAGAAAGAAAAGAAAAGAAAAAGGCATAAAGGACCCAATATACGCATCGCTTCACGCGTACAGTAGTATGGGAAGGTCTTCAGAACTGTATGCTTTTGTTTCTGTTGACTTGCACGTTTTGTCTTTTGTTCTTTAAGTGTTATCCCTGTGATCCAGAGTTACGCATGCCTGAAAAGTGTGGAAGCACTTTGCTTTGTTTCTGCACTGAAAGTAGGTAATTATTTCCTTCTCCTTCTTCTTTTCAGTAGTAGTAGTAGTAGTAGTAGTAGTCTTCCTCATATTATCGTTATTATTGTCTGTTTAATTATGTATTTCTTTGAAAACTTCACAAGACGGCGTGTGCTGAAATAGAGACATCTTGATCTTCGTAGTATAAAGTTTGGTCAGATCTTTCGTTCCCCATATCATTTTCATACAGGTCGTTTTGGGCACCATTCTTCTGTGAGAAGATGTCGGCCACTGAACTGATCTTGGAAAGAAAGAAAGGGAAAAAAAAGAAAAGAAAAGGGGTTGGGAGATGGCCGGTGAATTTTCACATCAATCATAATCAGAATCAGAATCACCTACTCAGAGAAATATAGGGACTGGCCTAAATTGAGCGTGGGTATTGATTCAAGGATGGCATTCGTTCGTTCGTTTTGTGAATGTAAGATGCAGTATTTGGTGGGCCGGTCAGGTCATGAAACAGACACTACCATACTCTCTCTCTCCAGCTAATGGTGGCGACACACGATCCGTCGAACCGTTCGAGACCGGACGGTCTGTGTCCAGTCAGTCAGCCGGTCACACGGGATGAAAGGGGATCGTTCGCGTGCATCAGGTCCTTAACTTTCCTCGCATTATTTTCCTTTTTCCCACCGCGGTCAGGAAATTGTGTGTGACCTTTTCGGCTTTCAAAGGGGAAAAAAATCGATGCCAGTCGCTCAAACGGTGATGGCTTTGTAGAGTGAAAAACCAAACAAAAGATTCAAACAAAGGGGGAAAAAAGAAAAAAGGGAAAAAAAGAAAAGAAAAAAGGAAGCAAAAGAAAAACCCACCACACAAAACCATTCTAGCTCTTCAGCCGTGTTGACCTCTTTCAACACCGTCCTTCCAGGCACGTAGATATTCACGTGGTAGAACACACAATGCGTTTATCGAGGCGTTAAAGTAAGTGTTGTAAATCCGCGGTTCGATCAACGTATTGGAACATGGAAACCTGGCCTTTTTGAAAAGAATAAACGAGTGAAAGGGCCTGCAATTTGAAACAAACCCAAATACGCTAGCGTGCGGGTAAGAGCGCTCTTACTTACACACACACACACACACACACACACACACACACACACACACACACACACACACACACACACACACATTCTGTCTGTCAGTCTGTCTTTTACATTAATCTCTCCCTCTTTCCTTCTATTTCTTCTTGCTCTCTCTGTCTCTGTCTGCCTCTCTTTTTCTCTTCGTCTGTCTCTCTCCCTTCCGCCTCCTCCTCTCTCTCTCTCTCTGCGTCTGTCTCTCTCTGTCTCTCTCTCTCTCTAATAATCGGTACCCATACACCCCTACAGGTAATGACAATAGAAATGTCAAAGAGTCAAAGTGTCTCTCTAGGGGTTAGTATAAAGAAAAAATTAACTCTCTCTCTCCCTCTCTGTCTCTCTCTCTGTCTCTGTCTGCCTGTGTGTCTGGCTGTCTGTCTCTCTCTCTATATATAAATACATAATATATATGTGCATGTATATGAATATATATATATATATATATATATATATATATATATATAATGCGTGTGTGTGTGTGCGAAATGATAATGGAACCTAAACTAGGGAGAGAGAATCAGAGAGACAGAGAGAATCAGAGAGACAGAGAGAGAATGAGAGTGAGACAGAGAGACAGAGAGCGAAAGCCCCAGTCACTGTGAGGGACCCGACGTGCCCAATCAGCTTTCCCCCACTGCCCAAAGACCGGCGGCACGGCGGCAGGGTGTCAATTTCTCTCTGTCGCGGGATGCTGTTTAGCCAAGGTTGCCATGGCGACCGCGTGAAATCGTCGTCTTCCTGATTCCTCCCAGCGCCCTGAACGTTCTTCTTCTCCTTTCTCTCTCTCTCTCCCCCCCCCCCCTTTTTTTTCTCATTTAAGTTGTATGACTTCTGATTCCTTCTCTCCCCCCCCCACCCCACCCCCAAGAATACAGTATCCACCCTGCCAGCCTTCCGCCTCTCTTTGTATAGACGTCTGCCTTCCAGTTTGGTAACATGTACACACAGAGAGAGTGCGAGAGACAGGGGGGAGGGGGATACGGATACGGATAATTTATTCAAGTGTAGGCCATTGTCCCTCATGAAGGGGGGTGCAAACACATGAACATGTAACCAAAATAACAAAATGATGTGCAAGAGGGAGAGGGGGAGGGAATGAGAGACAGACAGACACACTCACACACACACACACTCACGCACGCACACGAACACACACGCACGCACACACACACACACACTCACACACACACACACACACACACACACACTCACGCACGCACGCACGCACGCACACGAACACACACGCACGCACGCACGCACGCACACACACACACACACACTCTCTCTCTCTCTCTCTCTCTCTCACACACACACACACACACACACAATAGATACTCAAACAGACGGGACAGACATACAGACGGGTGAACAAGTAGACGGCTAGATTAAGATAGATACGCAATAGTAAGAAATTTGATAGACAAGATAGACGAAACAAGACAAGATTGCATCAGACGGATAGATCGATAGACAGGAAGATAGACAGTGCCGACAGAGAAACTCTAGTCGGGCGTGGGAAGGCGATAGGAAGAGAGAGACAGACAGAGACAGAGAGAGACTTCACCTTATACGCCCCACTCAATCTCTGTGGACGTATTCTTTCGCCCCCCCCTCAAATCCCCGTCCCCCCCCCCACCCCCCTCCTCCCCCTCCACCTCCACCCCCACCCCCAGCCCCCCCAACAACAATTCAAACGCAGACACCACGCGAGCTTTGCACGAGAGAATGAAAAGTAAACATGTCTGTCGCGTCTTTTGAGAGAACATCGCCCAAACACAGCGACGGATAGGGGTGGGGCTTTGATGCCGTAGGAATGAGAGCGAGGGTGGAAGGAGAGAGGGGGGGTGGGGAGAGAGAGAGCGAGAGACAGACAGACAGACAGGAGTAGATACAGAGGGGGAGTGAGAGAGAGTGAGTGAGAGAGAGAGAGACAGGGATAGAGAGAGAGAGGGGGGAGGAAAAGAGAGACACACAGGGATAGAGAGAGGGAGGAAAAGAGAGGGAGACAGAGACAGACAGACAGGGATAGAGAGGGAGACAGGGATAGAGAGAGAGAGAGGAAGGAAAAGAGAGGGAGACAGACAGGGATAGAGAGAGAGGGAGGGAGGGGAGATAGACAGATAGAGAGAGAGAGAGGGAGGAAAAGAGAGGGAGACAGAGACAGACAGACAGGGATAGAGAGAGAGAGGGGGAGGGGGAGAGAGAGGTAGTGAGACAGACAGACAGAGACAGAGAGGGAGGGAGTCATCAAAGGGAAACAGAGATCAGACAGAGAGAACAAAGATGGAGGGCTCTCGCTCTCTGTCTCTCTCTCTCTGTCTCTGTCTCTCTCTATATATATATGTAGTGTGTGTGTGTGTGTGTGTGTGTGTGTGTGTGTGTGTGACAGAGACAGACACAGAGAGGCAGAGAGAGAGAGAGAATGAGACACACACACACACACACACACACACACACACACAGACAGACAGAGAGGCGGAAACACAGAAAGAGGAAAAGACAAATCAGATCGTCTTCGATTCGTCTCTATACAATACCAGCCTCCGCCCTCCTTGGCTTTCTTCTTTCTTTTCTTCCCCTCCCTCCTCACCACAGTCCCCGACTCAAGTTCCTAGACAGACGATGGAGGGGTGGAGGTGGGGGGGTAACGGGTGCCGGGGGTGGTGGTTGGGTGGGGGATGTGGGGGGGGGGGAAGGAAGAGAAAATCGAAATCACGAGAAGAATAATGACTTTGTAAAGGCTAAAACTGGAGAGAGAGAGAGAGAGAGAGAGAGAGAGAGAGAGAAAAGAAAGGATTTCCTCTTTTTTTTCTTCTTTCTTTTGTTTTTTTTTTTCTTTTTTATATCTACGCTATACTTTCCGATAAGAGTGGAGGCCGCTGCTCCATTTAACCCTTTCTCTGATCTGCCGCCAGCCACGAATAAAAGAGAGTGGGTTTTTGTGTGGTCTTTTTTTTTCTGTTTTGTATGTTGTTTTTATTTCGTTTTTGTGGTTTTTATTTCGTTTTTGTGGTGGTTGTTGTGTTTTCGCCTGCACCGCGCGCCTCTTACCTGCTAACGTTCTGGACACGCTCGTTGTGAACTGCTGCTTAGTGTTAAGTACTTCGTTCTGTGTGTTTTCCTATTCCCCCTCTCTTTCTTTCTGCTGGGAAAGAACAACGACAAGGACAATGATGATAACAATGACAGTAGTAGATAATAGTAATTACCATCATCATCATAATAGTTATAACAACAACAACAACAACAACAACAACAACGATGCCAATAATAATAATAATAATAATAATAATAAAGCAATATATTGCACTGTCGGCAGGCACTTAAGGGAAGAATTGTCAGTAATGATGACGATGATGATGATGATGATGATGATGGAAGTTGTAGTGGTAATAGTAATAAGAACTGTCTTAGCATCGGTACGTACGAGAAGAATCATCAGCAATAATAATGATAACAATAATAATAATCATTACGCACGCACCCAGGCACACACACACACACACACACACACACACACACACACACACACACACACACACACACACACACAATGTAAAGTAGAGCAGAGTGTCGAAAAACAGTCGAACTGAACATCCGTTCAAGGAAGAAGAATAAAAGAAATCCAAACTGCTAGTTAGGTTGTACCTTGAACCCCTGTTTCCATTCCGAAAACCGCTGGCAGAGATATGTTTATATTTCATTTCGCGTTTCATTGATTTCCTGTGGGGGTTGGGGTGGAGTGGGGTGGTGGCAACGGCAAGTAATATATGTCCGGTTTTGTGACTTTTTTTTATTTTTTTTTTTTTTAGTGATGTTGTTGTAAATTGATACTTGATAGTGGAGTTTTTGTTCACGACTCTGTTGAAGAGTAACATTGTTATCGTCATGTCACTTGCACAGCTGCATGGAGGACTTTTTAGTGGGACATTGCCCATGTGGTAACACGCCCAGAATAGGAAACCAGTGTCATACACGTTCGAGTTCCATGTGCGGTCAGGGATTTAAATTCTTTTTTATTTTATTTTATTTATCGAATGATTTATTATTATTATTTTATTCATCTATTCATTTATTCACTTTTATGTTCATTTATTCATCTATTTATTTATGTATTTATTTATTCACTTGTTTATTTATTTATTTATCTATTTATTTATCTTTTTTTTTTTTTTTTTGCTTCAACCCTCCACCACCACCCCACACCCACCTCGCCCACGGGTCAGTGAGGGGGTGGGAGTGGGGGATCTGGACGTTGGTTATTCGGATGAGACGATAAACGTGACTGAGTCCAGTACGTACCATATGGGCACATAGCGTACGTGAAACAATCCACAAAAACAGACGTGTTGTCCCTGGGGGAAAAAAAAATCTTTAGAAAAATTCAAACAATTACACTCGCAGATAGGAAAAGTATATATGGGTGGTGTTGCCCTCTGTTGACGCGGTCTCCCCGCCTGAGAGAGCAGCCCGGATTTCACACAGAATTTGATATGCCGTGACAAAAAAATGATAATGTGCAATACATTTCCATACAAGAACGGAATGGCCTTCAAGGATGATGTTCCAGTGTCCCGTTCATTTCAAACCGCAGACAGCGTCATTTTGAAAGGTTCCTTTTGCGGTCTTGGGTACAACTTGAAGTCAAAGAAAAACATAATTTTTTCAAAGGTTACATATCAACTCGGCGTCGTTTTTGTTTGGTTGGCTGATTGTATTTTTGTCCCATTCACGTTATTCAATTCGCCAAGCGCCATCACTGTAGTCTTTTTGTTGTTGTATTAATCTGTCAGTTTGAAGAATAAAGTATTATGTCGACAGTCGCCATGAAAAACAGTTCGAATACATAATTTATAAGGGATTGACAGAGGAAAAATTGCTCAAGAAAAAAAAGAGAGAAAATAGACACGGAAGATCTAAACGAAACCAAACACGCACCACCCATAAAAAAATGAATGAATAACTAAGCAAGTAAGTACATGTATTGAATAATTGACTAAGAAAAAAAAAGAAGAAAAATAATTGTGTTTATAAAACATTATGACTACTTTGAAGTATTTTCAGTCTCTCGAAAAACTCACAGATTACAGTCGTAACAAGTGGACAGTCAAAACACGACGTGTGTTATTAGGAACACTCCATTAAACCCAGATCGCGGTGATTATAGAAAGTATTTAAACTGATGACAGAGCAAAAATAAACAGAGAGAGTGGGAGGGGTAAAGAAAGAAGAAGAGGAAGAAAGGGTAAAGAAAGAAGAAGAAAGGGTAAAGAAGAAGAAGAAGAAAGGGTAAAGAAAGAAGAAGAAGAAAGGGTAAAGAAGAAGAAGAAAGGGTAAAGAAAGAAGAAGAAGAAAGGGTAAAGAAAGAAGAAGAAGAAGATGAAAGGGTAAAGAAAGAAGAAGATGAAAGGGTAAAGAAGAAGAAGAAGAAAGGGTAAAGAAAGAAGAAGAAGAAAGGGTACAGAAAGAAGAAGAAGAAGATGAAAGGGTAAAGAAAGAAGAAGAAGAAAGGGTAAAGAAAGGGTAAAGAAAGAAAGGGTAAAGAAAGAAGAAAGAAGAAGATGAAAGGGTAAAGAAAGAAGAAGAAAGGGTAAAGAAAGAAAGGGTAAAGAAAGAAGAAGAAGAAAGGGTAAAGAAAGAAGAAGAAAGGGTAAAGAAAGAAAGGGTAAAGAAAGAAGAAAGAAGAAGATGAAAGGGTAAAGAAAGAAGAAGAAAGGGTAAAGAAAGAAAGGGTAAAGAAAGAAGAAGATGAAAGGGTAAAGAAGAAGAAGAAGAAAGGGTAAAGAAAGAAGAAGATGAAAGGGTAAAGAAAGAAGAAGAAAGGGTAAAGAAAGAAAGGGTAAAGAAGAAGAAGAGGAAGAAAGGGTAAAGAAAGTAGAAGAGGAAGAAAGGGTAAAGAAAGAAGAAGAAGAAGAAGAAACGGTAAAGAAAGAAAGAAAGGGTAAAGAAGAAGAAGAGTCAGAAAGGGTAAAGAAGAGGAAGAAAGGGTAAAGAAAGAAGACGAAATGGTAAAGAGGAAGAAGAGGAAGAAAGGGTAAAGAAGAGAAGAATAGGAAGAAAGGGTAAAGAAGAAGAAGAAGAAGAGGAATACGAAAATCATCATTGTTCTGGCCCTGGGAAGCAATTAAACAAGGAAGAAGAAGAAGATGAAGAAGAAGAAGAGATTTCATGGACAGTTGTCTGTAATAATATTTTATCTGTCACACTCTCTTTTACTGTATACGCGATCACTTTCCGACGTTATCTGTCGCTCAAGACTGATGCATGCATGAGAAGCGGACCTTTATTTCCATGACCGAACAGATTTAGAGGCAAAACAACAATAGCAACAATAACAATAACAACACACACACACACACACACACACACACACACGCACGCACGCACGCACGCACACACGCACGCACGTACGCACGCACGTATGCACGCACACACACACGCACGCAAGTTTCAAGTTTCAAGTTTTAATTATCCTTTCACTCCTACTGGAGTATGGAGGATTACTGCAAAATACTCATTTTCGTGCCCATAACAAACATTTCCAAATACACAACAATGTCACATAAAGTTGAGAAAACACAAATGTCTTTTAACTCCAAAAGTATAACTAGGCAACATTTGCAAATCTAATCATCTTACTTACAGCTAAAATGACTTTTTTGCCTCCTTTGAGCATATTACAAAAATTAAAAACCACACACACACGCACGCACGCACACACAGTCTAACTTACTTCTCCGCCCCCCCCCCCCCCCCCCCTCTCTCTCTCTCTTTCCCTCTCACATTCATACATACATACTCACACATACATTTTCTCTTACAAACAAAAGACGACGACAGTTCAAAAGTGAAATAAAGACGAGATCAGTTTAAAATAAAGCCTTCATTACCCAGAAGAGCAGTCTATTGACTCCCTCACAACTAAAGGAGAAA
>NC_134902.1:28457224-28462224 GCF_041734735.1 Babylonia areolata | reverse complement strand
ATTCTTTCTTTCTGTTCACTGATATAGTGATAGTAACTAATGTAATCTGATGTGAACTGACAGATTCCATGAAGCAACTTTTTATCATATTTGTCTGTGTGCCTGTTTGTCTATCTCAGTACCTGTCTTCCCGAATTTCTCACAAATAATAATGGTGTCTGGCTGTGTCTTTGACGATTTCTGGGTCCATCAATCCTTCAGACAAGTTCCAGGTTGGACATTCAATTCTGTTGTTAGTTTATCCAGTTTTATGTTCATGTTTTTGGCTCGAAGAAAGCGTTGCTTTCTGTTGAGTGTTCTACCTTCTTTCCTTCCCTGATCACCTTCTTTTACCTCTTCTTCTTCTACTGTCTTTCTGTCTGACTCTCTTTTTGGCCATCTATTTCACTGTCTACTGTCTAGGTCTCCCCCCCCACCCCCCCCCACCTCTGTCTGACTGTATATAACACGTCTGTCTGTTTCTATAACTCTTCTTCCTCCCTATCTTCTTCCCTCATTCTCTCATATAACACGTCTGTCTGTTTCTATAACTCTTCTTCCTCCCTATCTTCTTCCCTCATTCTCTCATATAAAACGTCTGTCTGTTTCTATAACTATTCTTCCTCCCTATCTTCTTCCCTCATTCTCTCATATAACACGTCTGTCTGTTTCTATAACTCTTCTTCCTCCCTATCTTCTTCCCTCATTCTCTCATATAACACGTCTGTCTGTTTCTATAACTCTTCTTTCTTCCTCCCTATCTTCTTCCCTCATTCTCTCATATAACACGTCTGTCTGTTTCTATAACTCTTCTTCCTCCCTATCTTCTTCCCTCATTCTCTCATATAACACGTCTGTCTGTTTCTATAACTCTTCTTCCTCCCTATCTTCTTCCCTCGTTCTCTCCCTCTTCTCCGCTCCTCTTCTCACTCTGTCACTGCCTCTGTGTCTGTGGATCTAGCACCCCTCCCCGCTTACTTCCAGCTCCTAGTACACGCGCGCACACATACGCACACACACACAGAGACACACAAACACACCACACACACACACAGACAGACAGACAGACAGACAGACAGACAGACACACACACACACACACACACACACACACAACACACACACACACACACACACACACACACAGACATACACACACACACACACACACACACACACACACACACACACACACACACACACACACACACACACACACACATTCCGCACTGCTATGATGCGGTGTATTTACCTCACACTTGGTCTTACCCCAGTCTTCATCGACTGCAGGCAGTGTCTTCATGTGCACACTGATCGAAAATCGCAACATACAAAATCGATCACCTCACACACCACACACACTTCCTCTCAACCCCCCCCCCCCCCCCCTTTCTGCTCTCGACGGATGTAAGCGCTTTTTTTTTCTTGCTTTTTTTCACCCAGCCACCTCCCTCCACCCCTTCCCTGCACCACCACCCCCCCCTCCCCATCACCAGCCCTGCCCCAGCATCGGGATACATCCTTTCCCGAAAGGTCGTGGGATCGATTTGGGGCCAAAGAAATGTGGCGGCAGTGCATGTATGAACAGTACGGATTGGTGCGCAATTTCATTTTGTCTCCGATATCTCGGTAGCTTTTAGTCTTTTCCACTAGGTGGTTGAGGAGGGTTGGAAAAAGAATAATCGATGTGAAAAAAAGTTTCCGTCTTTATTTTTTCTTCTGGTTAATTACGTGTGCGTGCGTGTTTAGGTGTGTGTGTGTGTGTGTGTGTGTGTGTGTGTGTGTGTGTGTGTGTGTGTGTGTGTACTCTGTGTGTGTGTGTGTGTGTGCGTGCGCGCGCGCTATGTGCGTGTGTGTGTGTGTGTGTGTACTCTGTGTATGTGTGTGCACTCTGTGTGTGTGTGTGTGTGTACTGTGTGTGTGTGTGTGTGTGTGCACTGTGTGTGTACTGTGTGTGTGTGTGTGTGGGGGGGGTGGGGCGGCAGAGAGATCGGTGTGATGAAGTTCATCGTAGCTCTAGGGTCCAATTAGGTGACAAACAGCAATCAGTGTGCAGGGTGGTGAGTGGTGTTATGGTTGTTACTGCTGGGATCTGCATGATACTGGGCAAAAACATAATGTTATGTCCCAGCTGCCTCTACGAAGACCTTGTTCCTCCGAGGCGTACCTCCCGACAACTGGTTTTCAGAGCTGAGTGTTTTAGAATGGATTCTTTTCATTTACGTGGATGTAACAAATTGGTCCTCAAGGCATTATTTTGATTGATAGATATTTTGTTGTTGTTGTTGACGTGAAGACCTTGTTCCTCCGAGATGGACCTCAGTTGTCTCTGAAAAACAACAACAGAATATCCTAAGAGGTATTTTTTTTATTTACATGGAATAAACAAATTGGTCCTTCAAGCGTGATTTTGATTGATAGATAGTTTTTGGCGTGGTTTTTTGGGGTGTTTTTTTTTTTGTCACTGGGCTTCTTTTTGTGTTTTGTTTTAGCTAGATAAACTGTCATCTTCACTCCCAGTGCCCCACAAACACCCATCCGAGATAGAAGAATAAAAAAAAAACCAAGCAAACAAACAAGCGAACAAGCGAACAAACAAACCCGACAGCTGGTAGTTTTGGACGCATCCTTTTTTGTCAGTCAAGAAGCGAGGGCTGTGAAGGGCTGACAATTACGACAGCTAATTAACGTTTACGCCTTGTCCCCCCGTCTGCCCGAGAACACGTCTATTGCGTTAGTTAATGGGGCAGAAATAGACGTGCGTACGTTGTGTGTGTGTGTGTGTGTGTGTGTGTGTGTGCGCGCGCGTGTGTTTGTGCGTGTGTGTGTGTGTGTGTGTGTGTGTGTGTGTGTGTGTGTGAAAGAGAGAGAGAGACTGAGAGAGAGAGAGAAAGAGAAAGAGAGAGTGCTGAATGGTTTACTGATTAGGCCATAGGGTTTTTTTCAATGAAGAAAGGGTGGGATGGAGAGAGGTAGGGGGTTCGATGAGATTGAAGAGGAGATGGATGGATGGAGGGAGAAATGAAAAGAAAATGAGAGAAGGAGGGAGAAGAGAGAGAGAGAGAGAGAGAGAGAAGACTGACAGAGAGAGGGAGAGAGAGAGAGAGAAGACACTCTAACAGAGAGAGAGAGGGAGAGAGAGAGAGAGAGAAGAGAGAGAGAGAGAGAGAGAGAGAGAGAGAAGATACTGACAGACAGAGAGAGGTAGGAGAGAGAGAGGGAGCGTTCAGTTGAAAGTGAGGGACGTGTTCAGGGAGAGACGGACAGAAACCAGCAAAAAAATAATACAGACCGGGAAGGGACGGGGAATAAGAGGGGGGTGAAAAGGAAAAGGAAGGGGGTGGGTATAGGTCAGACTGTGCGAGAGATAAGTGAGTGAATGAGAGAGAGAGGGAGGGAGAGAGAGAGAGAGAGAAGGTGTGTGTGTGTGGGGGGGGGGGGGGGGGCGGGGGGGGGGCAGTAGGGGTGCGACAGAAAAAAATCGATGTCGATTATCTTTTCCACAAATGAAGTGCAGCGTTGCTAGACAGCTGACGATTTAAGGAGACATTTATTTGATAACTACAGTACACACAGCAGCCTGTGTAGGCATGGTACTCGGAACCGTTTTCGGAATTGTTGCACGTGCACTGTCATCGATTTCGTGTTCCAGGGGATAAATGTAGGTCATAAACAGCAGGCGACGTTGTTGACCTCACGCACGTGCGCACAGTAGCCACGAACGCAGACACGCACAAACCGAACCAAGTGCGCGCAGGCGTTAGCATGGGCGAGAGCACACACACACACACACACACACACGCACACACACACACACACACACGCACGCACGCACGCACGCACGCACGCACGCATTCTAACACACAGACACATATGCACGCACACACAAAAAGACACACACACACACACACACACACACACACACACACAGACAAATAAACAAAGAAGTAAACAAAACAGATGCACACACACACGCTGTCTCTTACCGCACACTCGAACGCAATCATATAAGGAGGCAGGAGAGAGAGAGAGAGAGAGAGACAGAGACTGAAAGACAGACGGAGGAAACAAACAACCCAAACAAAATTCACGGGGCAGCCACGTCTGACCGTAATCATTTGAGAAAAAGAGAGCCGCGTGATCAATATGCAAATGAATGTCACCCAACAGCTGGCAGCTGCACGTGTGAGGTAGAAGAGTTTGCCAGGGACACACAATCGCACACGCGTACACACGCACACACACACACACATACACACACACACACACACACACACGGCATGCACGTATACACATACACACACCGCACGCACGCAAGCATGTACATAGACTTATGCAAGGTGTGCACATAGACACACTAACACACACACACACACACACACGCACACACACACACACACACACACGCACGCACACACACACCACACACAAATCCTCAGTTCGAGATCGCCACTCCCCACGTTGCGTGCAGATATATATATATATATATATATATATATATATATATGTATGTATGTATGTATATGTCTGCATGCGTAATGTGGCCACGTTGCCTCCTACAAAATGTGCGAGTTACTAGAAAAAAAAGAACAGTGTCAACAGGAGTCCCCAGACACCCTGAAGGTAAGAGGTGGGTCACTGTACACCCGAAGCCGCGTGAAGATCGTAGATGTGTGGAGAAAAAGACCTGGCTCCAGCGTCGCTCCACTCGCAGTGAACAGTGATGTTCGTCCCCAGTCTCAGACCTGGATGGTTCTTCTTCGGTGAATGTCGCAGAGATGGGGTTCTTTCACAGACATGCCCTGCTGCGTGAGGTTGGAGAGAGAGAGAGAGACAGACAGACAGACAGGGAAACAGACAGACAGAGACAGAGAAACAGTCATACAGACAGACAGACAGAGAGGGAGGGTGGGAGAGACAGACAGACAGACGGAGGGAGGGAGGGAGATAATTCTTCAGAAGATGAATTCCGCATGTAATTCCCGCTTGGCGTAAGTGCCATTCCTAAACACTCACACACAC
>NC_134902.1:28442224-28449724 GCF_041734735.1 Babylonia areolata | reverse complement strand
GTGTGTGTGTGTGTGTATGAGAGAAAGAGAGTGAGACAGCTGGACAGACGGACGGAGAGATAAATACATAGATGTATGGGTGGATAGAAAGACGGAAGGAGAAAGAGAGATAGAGAGACAGACAGACAGACAGACATATTTAAATTGCTAAGATAGACAGAACGACAGACACGTAGACAGAGAGACGGACAGACACAGACAGACACACAAGAACACACACGCACACACACACACACACACACGAATATATATAAACACACAAGCATACACTGAGACACACTGACAGATAGACAGACTGACAGACAGAGAGACATCCAGACAGTGTACGGGTCATTATTCAGAGCAACCCCCCCCCCCCCACTCCTCCCTCCTCCCGTGCCCTCCCCCAGGAACGTGGATGGAATATCCACAAGAGCGACCCATGGCGGCCAGATAAGAAGCTGCTCTCATCAGGGTGATGAGCCTGGCGCCTGCCCTGCACATATCATTACCTGCTTTGTTGGGAGGGACTGCTGTTTTTTGGGGGGGTTGGGCTTCGTTCATTATTTAGTGGTGTGATATACATACCCCTTGTGATGTAATCATTTCCTCAGCTTTCCTTTCGTTCTGTTTGTGGTGAGGGTGAGGGTGTTTTTTTTTTTGTTTGTTTGTTTTTTTCGTGTGTGACTCTGGGTGGGTTAGGGGTGGGGGGCGGTGTTTTGGAGCTTTGGGGGGCATTTTTGAGGGAGGTGGAGTGTGTGTGTGTGTGTATGAGAGAAAGAGAGTGAGACAGCTGGACAGACGGACGGAGAGATAAATACATAGATGTATGGGTGGATAGAAAGACGGAAGGAGAAAGAGAGATAGAGAGACAGACAGACAGACATATTTAAATTGCTAAGATAGACAGAACGACAGACATGTAGACAGAGAGACGGACAGAAAGACGCAGACATGCACCCACAGACACACAAGAACACACACACACACACACACACAAACACACACACGAATATATATAAACACACAAGCATACACTGAGACACACTGACAGATAGACAGACTGACAGACAGAGAGACATCCAGACAGTGTACGGGTCATTATTCAGAGCAATCCCCCCTCCCTCCCCCCTCCTCCCTCCTCCCGTGCCCTCCCCCAGGAACGTGGATGGAATATCCACAAGAGCGACCCATGGCGGCCAGATAAGAAGCTGCTCTCATCAGGGTGATGAGCCTGGCGCCTGCCCTGCACATATCATTACCTGCTTTGTTGGGAGGGACTGCTGTTTTTTTGGGGGGGTTGGGCTTCGTTCATTATTTAGTGGTGTGATATACATACCCCTTGTGATGTAATCATTTCCTCAGCTTTCCTTTCGTTCTGTTTGTGGTGAGGGTGAGGGTGGGGTTTTTTTTTTCGTGTGTGACTCTAGGGGGGGGGGAGGTTAGGGGTGGGGGGGGCGGTTTTTTTGGGCTTGGGGGGGCATTTTTGAGGGTGGTGGAGTGTGTGTGTGTGTGTATGAGAGAAAGAGAGTGAGACAGCTGGACAGACGGACGGAGAGATAAATACATAGATGTATGGGTGGATAGAAAGACGGAAGGAGAAAGAGAGATAGAGAGACAGACAGACAGACAGACATATTTAAATTGCTAAGATAGACAGAACGACAGACATGTAGACAGAGAGACGGACAGAAAGACGCAGACATGCACCCACAGACACACAAGAACACACACACACACACACACACACACACACACACACACACACACACACACACACACACACACACACACACACACACACACACACGAATATATATAAACACACAAGCATACACTGAGACACACTGACAGATAGACAGACTGACAGACAGAGAGACATCCAGACAGTGTACGGGTCATTATTCAGAGCAACCCCCCCCCCCCCCACTCCTCCCTCCTCCCGTGCCCTCCCCCAGGAACGTGGATGGAATATCCACAAGAGCGACCCATGGCGGCCAGATAAGAAGCTGCTCTCATCAGGGTGATGAGCCTGGCGCCTGCCCTGCACATATCATTACCTGCTTTGTTGGGAGGGACTGCTGTTTTTTTGGGGGGGTTGGGCTTCGTTCATTATTTAGTGGTGTGATATACATACCCCTTGTGATGTAATCATTTCCTCAGCTTTCCTTTCGTTCTGTTTGTGGTGAGGGTGAGGGTGGTTTTTGTTTTTTTTCGTGTGTGACTCTAGGGGGGGGGAGGTTAGGGGTGGGGGGACGGTTTTTTTGGGCTTTGGGGGGCATTTTTGAGGGTGGTGGAGTGTGTGTGTGTGTGTGTGTGTGTGTGAGAGAGAGAGAGAGAGAGAAAGAGAGTGAGACAGCTGGACAGACGGACGGAGAGATAAATACATAGATGTATGGGTGGATAGAAAGACGGAAGGAGAAAGAGAGATAGAGAGACAGACAGACAGACATATTTAAATTGCTAAGATAGACAGAACGACAGACACGTAGACAGAGAGACGGACAGACAGACGCAGACATGCACCCACAGACAGACACACAAGAACACACACACACACACACACACACACACACACACACACACACACACACACACGAATATATATAAACACACAAGCATACATACACTGAGACACACTGACAGATAGACAGACTGACAGACAGAGAGACATCCAGACAGTGTACGGGTCATTATTCAGAGCAATCCCCCCCCCCCCTCCTCCCTCCTCCCGTGCCCTCCCCCAGGAACGTGGATGGAATATCCACAAGAGCGACCCATGGCGGCCAGATAAGAAGCTGCTCTCATCAGGGTGATGAGCCTGGCGCCTGCCCTGCACATATCATTACCTGCTTTGTTGGGAGGGACTGCTGTTTTTTGGGGGGGTTGGGCTTCGTTCATTATTTAGTGGTGTGATATACATACCCCTTGTGATGTAATCATTTCCTCAGCTTTCCTTTCGTTCTGTTTGTGGTGAGGGTGAGGGTGGGTTTTTTTTTTCGTGTGTGACTCTGGGGGGGTTAGGGGTGGGGGGGGGGCGGTTTTTTTGGGCTTGGGGGGCATTTTTGAGGGTGGTGGAGTGTGTGTGTGTGTGTGTGTGTGTGTGTGTGTGTGTGAGAGAGAGAAAGAGAGTGAGACAGCTGGACAGACGGACGGAGAGATAAATACATAGATGTATGGGTGGATAGAAAGACGGAAGGAGAAAGAGAGATAGACAGACAGACAGACAGACATATTTAAATTGCTAAGATAGACAGAACGACAGACACGTAGACAGAGAGACGGACAGACACAGACAGACACACAAGAACACACACGCACACACACACACACACACGAATATATATAAACACACAAGCATACACTGAGACACACTGACAGATAGACAGACTGACAGACAGAGAGACATCCAGACAGTGTACGGGTCATTATTCAGAGCAATCCCCCCCCCCTCCTCCCTCCTCCCGTGCCCTCCCCCAGGAACGTGGATGGAATATCCACAAGAGCGACCCATGGCGGCCAGATAAGAAGCTGCTCTCATCAGGGTGATGAGCCTGGCGCCTGCCCTGCACATATCATTACCTGGTTTCTTGGGAGGGACTGCTGTTTTTTGGGGGGGTTGGGCTTCGTTCATTATTTAGTGGTGTGATATACATACCCCTTGTGATGTAATCATTTCCTCAGCTTTCCTTTCGTTCTCTTTGTGGTGAGGGTGAGGGTGGGGTTGTTTTTTTTTTCGTGTGTGACTCAGGGGGGGTTAGGGGTGGGGGGGGCGGTGTTTTGGGGCTTTGGGGGGCATTTTTGAGGGAGGTGGAGTGTGTGTGTGTGTGTGTGTGAGAGAAAGAGAGTGAGACAGCTGGACAGATGGACGGAGAGATAAATGCATAGATGTATGGGTGGATAGAAAGACGGAAGGAGAAAGAGAGAAAGACAGACAGATATATTTAAATTGCTAAGATAGACAGAACGACAGACATGTAGACAGAGAGATGGACAGACAGACGCAGACATGCACCCACAGACAGACACACAAGAACACACACACACACACACACACACACACACACACACACACACGAATATATATAAACACACAAGCATACACTGAGACACACTGACAGATAGACAGACTGACAGACAGAGAGACATCCAGACAGTGTACGGGTCATTATTCAGAGCAACCCCCCCCCCACTCCTCCCTCCTCCCGTGCCCTCCCCCAGGAACGTGGATGGAATATCCACAAGAGCGACCCATGGCGGCTAGATAAGAAGCTGCTCTCATCAGGGTGATGAGCCTGGCGCCTGCCCTGCACATATCATTACCTGCTTTGTTGGGAGGGACTGCTGTTTTTTTTGGGGGGTTGGGCTTCGTTCATTATTTAGTGGTGTGATATACATACCCCTTGTGATGTAATCATTTCCTCAGCTTTCCTTTCGTTCTGTTTGTGGTGAGGGTGAGGGTGGTTTTTGTTTTTTTTCGTGTGTGACTCTAGGGGGGGGAGGTTAGGGGTGGGGGGGGCGGTTTTTTTTGGGCTTTGGGGGGCATTTTTGAGGGTGGTGGAGTGTGTGTGCGTGTGTATGAGAGAAAGAGAGTGAGACAGCTGGACAGACGGACGGAGAGATAAATACATAGATGTATGGGTGGATAGAAAGACGGAAGGAGAAAGAGAGATAGAGAGACAGACAGACAGACAGACATATTTAAATTGCTAAGATAGACAGAACGACAGACACGTAGACAGAGAGACGGACAGACACAGACAGACACACAAGAACACACACGCACACACACACACACACACACGAATATATATAAACACACAAGCATACACTGAGACACACTGACAGATAGACAGACTGACAGACAGAGAGACATCCAGACAGTGTACGGGTCATTATTCAGAGCAACCCCCCCCCCTCCCTCCTCCCTCCTCCCGTGCCCTCCCCCAGGAACGTGGATGGAATATCCACAAGAGCGACCCATGGCGGCCAGATAAGAAGCTGCTCTCATCAGGGTGATGAGCCTGGCGCCTGCCCTGCACATATCATTACCTGCTTTGTTGGGAGGGACTGCTGTTTTTTTGGGGGGGTTGGGCTTCGTTCATTATTTAGTGGTGTGATATACATACCCCTTGTGATGTAATCATTTCCTCAGCTTTCCTTTCGTTCTGTTTGTGATGAGGGTGAGGGTGGGGTTTTTTTTGTTTTTTTTCGTGTGTGACTCTGGGGGGGGTTAGGAGTGGGGGGCGGTGTTTTTGGGCTTGGGGGGCATTTTTGAGGGTGGTGGAGTGTGTATGCGTGTGTGTGTGTGTGTGTGTGTGTGTGTGTGTGTGTGTGTGTGTGTGTGTAGCGTGCGTTACGTGACTCTCTCACACTTTCCTTCTCCGTCTGTCTTTTTTTGTTCACGTGTCTCTCCTGTCGCTCTCTTTTACTGTCTGTTCGTCTCTATTTGTATGTCTGGTAGTCTTTCTGTCTTTCTGTCTTATTTTATATATGTTGCACACGCACGTTCGCATATTTATACGCATAAAGACACACGCTCCCCCCCCTCTCTCTCTCTCACTCTCACACACACACACACACACACACACACACACACACACACACACACACACACACACACAAATACAAACATGCATACATGCCCACCACACTACACTTCACCACACTACTTTACGTCACACACACACACACACACACACACACACACACACACACACAAACACACACTCTCTCTCTCTCTCTCTCTCTCTCTCACTCACGCACACACTTCCACTCCCCTCAAATCGAAGAGATTACACACGCATGCACCTGAGAATTAAGCAGTATTTGGGATGTGCCTGCGAGGCCTCCGGTCTAATGGCTGACGGAACACCCGTGGAGAATTACAAGGATCAGGTCGGATTGGATGGCAGCGGAGAGATCACGTTCACCAATATCCACGACACACAGTGCTGGATGGAGAGAGAGCGAGAGAGAGAGACAGAGACAGAGAGAGGCACAGAGAGAGAGGAGGGTTGGGGTGGGAAAAATGCAGAGGTGGAAGAGGTAGAGAAGGGAGGCAGAATAGGATGAGAGGGTAATTAGGGAAGAACGAGTGATATGGGATAGTGAGGCAGAAGAGAAGAGAGAGAGAAAGAGAGAGAGGGGAGGGGGGAGGGGGAGAGTAGAGGCAGAATTGGTGGAGGGAGGAAATTTGGGAAGAACGAGTGATATGAAAGTCAGACAGAAGAGAAAAGAGAGAGAGGGAGAGAGACAGAGAGAGGAGGGTTGTGGTGGGAAAAATGCAGAGGAGGTGGGTGGAAGAGGTAGAGAAGGGAGGCAGAATAGAATGAGAGGGTAATTAGGGAAGAACGATTGATATGGGATAGTGAGGCAGAAGAGAAGAGAAGAGAGAGAGAGAGAGAGAGAGAGGAGGGGGGAGGGCGAGAGGAGGGGAAGAGATAGAAAGTAGAGGCAGAATTGGTGGAAGGAGGAAATTTGGGAAGAACGAATGATATGAAAGTCAGACAGAAGAGAAAAGAGAGAGAGGGGGAGAGACAGAGACAAAGAGAGAGAGAGACAGAGAGAGGAGGGTTGTGGTGGGGAAAATGCAGAGGAGGTGGGTGGAAGAGGTAGAGAAGGGAGGCAGAATAGGATGAGAGGGTAATTAGGGAAGAACGAGTGATATGGGATAGTGAGGCAGAAGAGAAGAGAGAGAGAGAGAGAGAGAGGAGGGGGAGGGGGAGAGGAGGGGAAGAGAGAGAAAGTAGAGGCAGAATTGGTGGAAGGAGGAAATTTGGGTAGAACGAGTGATATGAAAGTCAGACAGAAGAGAAAAGAGAGAGAGGGGGAGAGACAGAGAGAGAGAGAGAGACAGAGAGAGGAGGGTTGTGGTGGGGAAAATGCAGAGGAGATGGGTGGAAGAGGTAGAGAAGGGAGGCAGAATAGAATGAGAGGGTAATTAGGGAAGAACGAGTGATATGGGATAGTGAGGCAGAAAAGAAGAGAGAGAGAGAGAGAGAACGAACGAACGAACGAACGAACGAATGTTTTATTCAGATAAGGCCAGAGCCCCTTACTGAAGGGGGAATCATTGATAAATAATAATTACAAAATGACATGACACAGTAAATAGACAATTCAAATCAACCAAAAATTGTTAGCACAATATCAACCATATCACCCAAAATAGTCAACACAAATATTCAACAACATTCACGAGATAACTGTACTTAGTCTCTTCAATCCTTCATATATATATATGGCCAAGTTATGCAGAGTACATTCCTGTCTTGAAGACATGAGTAAACTGAACCTAAAATTAGACGGATCTCTATAATATTTCGGTTGAATAAGTTTTTGTCTAAGGTCACACAAAGCAGGGCAACATAACAAAAAATGCAATTCATCTTCTTTACCCGAACTGCATAATCGGCATGTATACATGGGTTCATTTAGAATGCTATACCTAAAACTATGAGAAGCAATACTAGAAATACCAAATCTAAATTTTGTCAGTGTACATTTTATATATCTGTT
>NC_134902.1:28422224-28437224 GCF_041734735.1 Babylonia areolata | reverse complement strand
CATCATCATCTTAGTCATCATCATCAGTGTAATTGACGTGCTTATTACTGCTGTTGTTGATTCTTAACATAACTGGTCTGCCGTTGTCAATTCTCAACGTGAGTCAAGTGGTTAAAAAAACAACCACCAAACAGCAGAAACATAACAAGAACGGGGTTCTCTCTCCCTTCCTTCCCATCCTGTTCTTCCTCCTCTTCGTCCTCATCGATGTGGTCATCATCGTCCTAACCATCTTTGCTGTCATCATCGTCGCCCTGAGCGAGGAAGAAGAGGTTGTCATCGCTATCAGTAACACACATACAGTGGATGACTCAGGAATCTCTAGCGATAAAGCAGCCAAAGCCAGCACAGTTTGAGTTGTGTGTAGTACCGCAGTGACTATACCACCGCCAGTACCGCCACCGACGTTAACTCTCTCCATACGAACGGCGAAAGAGACGACGTTAACAGCGTTTCACCCCAATTACCATCATCAAAATATTGCAAGCGGAAGGCTCTTATACTGAAGACGTGAATGTTGACAAAGAATACCACAATTCTGACGACGGAAGCTAAAGGTTGGGTCATTCAGACACCCACTGGACATCCGAGGGGTCTGTGTAGAGGAGAAGAGAGGACTGGCCGTACTGAGTGAGTTAATCTGACGCTCGTCACACCGTTATCGTATCGTTGTCAGTTTTACGGTGTCGGCGGTGGTGAGTGAGGAGGTTATGGCGAAAACGATACACGTAACTATCTGTGGTGGTCACTGGTAATGTCTCCACGTGTTTTACCATGAAGCTGCGCGAGATGTTCATGTGCGCACCTACGTGCGCATGCTCACGCTATGCGCACACGCGCGCGCGCACACGCACACACTTGTACACGGACCGAGCGCGCACCAGAGAGAGAGAGAGAGAGAGAGAGAGGGTGGGGGGGTGGGGGTGGATGGGAGTGTGGGCGGGGGGGATGGGAGGGGGGGGGGGGGTTAGAGGGGAACGAAACGACACAAAAGGAAATTTTGTTTTACTGACCTGTTGAGATAGACACTGTAACAAGAATGTTTTTTCCCATGTAATCTTGAGGTGCAAAATCAAAAAAGCATATGAAAATAGAAAGAACGAGAAAAAGTGCAGAGAGAGAGAGAGAGAGAGAGAGAGAGAGAGAGAGAGAGAGAGAGAGAGAGAGAGAGAGAGAGAGAGAGGAATAAGAAGAAAATGGGAGAAGAAGAAGAAGAAAAAAAAGACTCGTTTTCCTTCTGTCACAAACTGTTTCACAATCTGTCGCTTATTCTTCGCTCGGACAGAGGCAATTTTTAACGCCCACAAACCTGTGTCTACCTTGTCCACTTTATTGAATAACGGTCCCCCCCCTCTTTCTCATCCTTGTCGCCGCCTCCCTCCTCCCCAACCGCTCTTTTCTACATCTTCTCCTCTTTGGGATCCATCGCATCTTTCATCCTCTTTTATTTTATTTTCACTTCACTTTTTCCTTTGTCATCTTCCTCGGTCTTCTTTTCTACCCGTCTTTCCTATGTGTTTTCTTCTTCTTCTTCTCCTCCTCCTCCTCCTCCTCCTCCTTCTTCTCGTTCTTCTTCTTCTCCTTCTCCATCTTCTTCTTCTCATCCCATTTCGTCGTTGTCGTCATCATGATCATCATCATCAGCAGCAGCACATTCACTGACATCGCAAGGAAACGTATTGCCGTCAGAGTGGCCTTGAAGAAACCAAAGAAGATCGCAGTAGTTTCTGACCCTTTTATTCTGGTGTACCATTGGAAAGACCCTATAAGATTCCATCCCACCCAACCCCCACCCTAACCCTCACCCTCACCGCCCTTCAGCCCTCGTCCTCCCGCTCTGCTGACAATCCCTCCCCCTCCTCCCCCCCCCCCCCCCCCAACACTCCCCCGGGGATTAAATGATAGTGTGACCCGTCAGAAAAAATGCTCACAGTGGTGCCATTGGCGTCTCCGGGAAATTAGACGGTTAGAACGAACCTATCTCGTCAGATATTCCATTACCAGTCGCAGGGCCGAGACGTCTCAATAGCCACAGTGAATCCGGCGAATTAGTGGAAGCGGTGTAGGCGGGGTGGATATAATGAAATCATCCCGTATCTTTTTTTGAGCCAGAGTTCACTGGGAGTCAGTGGAACGGTCACAGCGGCGTTGTGGACCCCAACGTTTACAGCCGGCTGCCTTGATCTTGTGCCCATGTCCTTGACTCCGTGTCAAGGTGAAAATGAGTTGGACTGGTTTTTGTTTTTGTTGAATTGTCGGGGCTCATCACAGTTGGTGAAATCATAAATGACAGATCTTGTTCACGGTGAGTGGGTGAGAGAGATACGATAACGATGACGATTTTTTTTTTATTCAGATAAAGTCCAAAGCCCCTTACTCTTCGAAGGGGTTAACATTAGAGACAGAGAGAGAGACGAAACGAAAGTTTATTCAAGAAGGCCGTGGCCCCATTTGAAGGGTTGATTACATAGTTTGTATGAAAAGATTTGCATAAGGATGTAATCTTACTATATGTATGCTTGAACAAAGCGCTGTTCTGTTTAACCAGTCATGAAACTACGTCTTTTTAATGACATAAATAGATATGGCAAAATTCGAAGAGAGAGAGAGAGAGAGAGAGAGAGAGAGAATTTCCAGTCTTTTTGCTCGCAGAGAGAGGCAGGCAGACAGAAAGAGAAGAAACGGGAGAGAGAGATTGGGGGGGGGGGGGGGGGGGGGGGGGGGGGGGGGGGGGGGGGGGGGGGGGGGGGGGGGGGGGGGGGGGGGGGGGGGGGAGAGAGAGAGACTTAGAGAAAGAGAAAGATAATCTGTCTGCTGTCTTTTTTGGCGAAAAAAAAGCAGAGGGAGGGAGACAGACAGACAGACAAGCATGTCAGGACAGATTGGAGTCACATGCAATAAAATCTGCACGTGATCAACGGTTCCGTCAGATGTCTCTGTCACTGGTAGTGAGTGGAAGCCTCCCCTTCCCCCTCCCCCCGCACCCCCCTAAAAAAAAAAAAAAACAACAACAAAAAACCCCACTGTGTCCAGCCACAGGCCCAGCCAGGTCCAGAACCCCTTGTCCCAGCTGTCAGCCATCCAGTGAGCTGGGGCCAAGGTCGATCATGCCCACTAACAGAAATACTCCCCGAGTGTGCACAGAGCGATGTCCCTTCCCCACGCACGCACCGTGCATTTCACTTCCGGTAATTGTTGTGGTGCTGGCGCGATCGGTGCCGAAGACAAAAAAAAACAACAAACGTTAATTTCGGAAAAGGGCATCCCCGAGTGACTGGAGGCATGGCGTTGCTGGGAACTGGATACTAGAGGGTGGTGGAAAATAGCGCTCTTGCGTGTTGCGTAATTTGAAATTTTAACTGAATGACTCAACACTTGCAAGAAAGCTCTCCCCCCTGCTCTTCTGGGTTTAACTCGATCTTGAAGGGGTATTGTCGATTACCGAGCATCAGAGAAGTTTTCTTCCTGATGTCATAAGGATTGTTTTCCCCTCCCTCCCTCTCTCTCCTGTCTTCTTTGAAATGGTAGTACTTGGACACGAGCCATGCGGGCGCGCACACACGCACACACACACACATATACACACACACAGAGCACATACTCAAACAAAAAAATACAAAAACAAAAAGCGACATACAAAGACAGAAGACTGAGAGAGAGAGAGAGAGAGAGAGAGAGAGAGAGAGAGAGAGAGAGAGGACAGAAAAAGCAGAGAGAGAGAGAGAGAGAGAGAGAGAGAGGGGGGGGGGTGCGGGGGGCAGAAAAAAGCAGACACAGAGAGAGACCAATATAATGAAAAGACAGAGAGTAGAGAGACAGAAAGTGATATGGGGCCCTGTCTGTCTTAAGATGCAGAGACAGACAAACTCACAAGGGAGACAGGGAGAGACAGACAGACAGACAGACAGACCAGGACAAATGGAGACCACATGAAATAGAAATTGATCGGCCATGTGATCAATGGTTCTGTTTGCTGTCTCTGTCACTTCCAGAAGTGGAAGCTCCCAAAACTCCACATGTCCATCCAGCGGCAGGACATGGTAGGAACAGAACCTTGTGTTTCAGCTGTCACACACCCAGTGAGCTGGGGCCAAGGTCGATCATGTCCACTGACAGAAATACTCCCCTAGTGCGCAGAGAGTGATTTCCCTTCCTTACGTACGCGCCGTTCACTTCGCTTCCGGTAATTGTTGCGGTGCTGGCGCGATCGGTGCCGAAGACAAAAAAAAAAAAAAAAAAAAAAAAAAAAATCAAACGTTAATTTCCCTGCCTGATCGGGAAAGGGCTTCCCCAAGCTATAGGAGGCACGGCGTAACTGGAGGGGGAGAAAATAGCGCTCTTGCGTGTTGCGTAATTTGAAAATTTAACTGAATGACTCAACACTTGAAACAAGGCTCTCCCTCCTCCTCTTCTGGGTTTGACTCGATCTTGAAGGGGTATTGTGGATTACCGAGCATTCCCCGGAAGTTTTCTTCCTGGTGTTATAAGGATTGTTTATTACACCTGTCTTGTCTAAAATTGATAGTATTTACTTGCTTCGGAAAAAAAGGAGTTGCACAGACACACAAACACACACACACACACACACACCACGCATGCGCGCGCGCACACACACACACACACACTTACACACACACACACACACACACACACACACACACACACACACACACACACCAGAGTGGTACAAGTGTTGTACGTACCAGAAAACAGTTTATATCGCAAGTGGTTTTTTTTTTCTTTTCCTTTCATTTTTGTTTTGGTAAATGTATCTTGTATTTTAAAACAAAGTTATTGGACCATACTGTACCACAGAGACATGCCTGCATGCAGATAAAGCGACAAAGCGCTTTGAGTAAGCTTGTTTGAAAGCGCGAACTGCTGCTGCTGCTACTACTACTACTACTACTACTACTGCTACTACTACTTCTCCTCTTCTTCATCTTCTTCTTCTTCTTACTACTACTGCTACTACTACTACTCTTGTTATTACTATCACTATGATGATGGTGACAATGATGTTTATTATACTAACTACTACTACTAATTATCATTATCATCATTATTCTTGTTGTTTTTGTTGTTATTATTATTGTTGATATTATTTTGATTGTTATTATCATTTTTAATCAAAAAGCATGACCCAGAACGAAAGAACAGAAAGAGGGAACGAGGGAGATGAGTCAAACAAAGCAAGCGACAGCAATAAAGTCCTGACAGCAGTGACTCAGCTGACGGTAATCAGATCTCGTGGACACGAGTTAGGTATATATAGCCTGCAAACATCGGGCCGCACAGTGTCCGGTGACTCACGTGGACACACTGCACGTGGTTCCCAACAAAACAACTCGTCACGCGCTGTTAAAGGAAGCGATCCTTTTCTCGCGCGCACTGTTTTACGACAAGCTCCCATATTACATAATGTAGTTCCAGGGCAACCGATCGAAGTTTCCTTTTCCCCCCGTCACCTCCGGGGAGGATTTGATGTCTCGTGGACATCATCAGACCTGTTCCATTTTTCATCTCCGGTGCAGGGGTGTGCGATAACCAGCCAAATTGCGTATCGCGTATCGCCCGCCATATTATGCTGCTTCCTTCGTTCCTGCTTCTTGTCCATATTCGCATCGTCGGGGTTGTCAGTGGAAACCAGTCCCAAGCACCTTTTGGATTGCGCTGGAGGAAGGTGGCAGAATGGTTAAGACGCTCAGTTGCCAATATAGAGAGTCCGTGAGGGTGTGGGTTCAAATCCCGCTCTTGCCATTTCTCCCAAGTTTGACTGGAAAATCAAACTGAACGTCTAGTCTTTCGGATGAGACGATAAACCGAGGGTGCTGTGTGCAGCACGCACTTTGCGCGCTGAAAAAGAACCCATGACAACAAAAGTGTTGTCCTCTGGCAGAATTTTGTAAATAGAAATCCACTCTGATAGGTACACAAATGTGTAAGCATGCACTCAAGGCCTGACAAGCGCGCTGGGTTATGCTGCTGTCATATTTCGGCCTAGCGTATGTGGAGTAGCGTATATGACTTTGTCCGAACGCAGTGACGCCTCCTTGAGAAACTGAAACTGGAGTCAGTGCAGGAACGCTCCCATTGGGAGATATTTTAGGGCAGGCCATTTGCTTTACCCCACCAATACGCCATATTAATTCCGATCTTTCTTTCAATGGAATATCTATATTTACCAAATAATAAACACACTTTAATAAACAAAATCATGACAAATTCCGAGGGCGTCATTTTTTGTGTGTGTGTATGTGTGTGTGCAGAACTAGAGCGACTCCATCCCATGTCGCAGTTGATTCGAGACCGATAGTACTCTCCCAAAATGACTTCCCCGTGGGGTTTTTTTTCTTTCAGAGAGGTGGTGTGTGTGTGTGTGTGTGTGTGTGTGTGTGTGTGTGTGTGTGCGCGCGCGCTAAATACACCCCTTTAGAGTTTTTGAAGGGTTTTTATCTTGTTGGAATCGAAAAAATGAATAGATTACCAGCCCACACTGTATCGTTGTGGAGTGCTTTTGGGACCAGGTGCCAGTTGCATTGTTTGATTCTAACTTTTTGACAGTTACACGTGACTAAATGTCCCCGTTGACCGAACTACGCCACTGGTCAGTTCCATACTACACACAGTTAGTAGCGGGTTACGACCATACTAGGCTCTTCCGTCCGAGCAATGCAACTGGCTGCAGGACTGCAATGTGGCTGGGGGATTACCTTTGTATTCAGCTTTCTCACCAGTCATATACTATTTTGTGCTGTCTACTTACTTTGCTTTTCCTTTTATTTCAGTGGCAAGTGTTGGAGTAGTCCCGGGCGAAGGTAATTTCATGCCTTGCCCAGAATGACTCCGTGGAGTTAACTTCGGGGTGGAGTCACTGTGGGACCATTCCCATTCTGTTCAATTTCTTTCTCCCCCCCCCCCCACCCCCCCAAAAGCACGTACGCGCACACACGCACGAACACGCTTGCACGCAAACACACGCACATACACACACGCATGCACGCACGCGCGCGCACATACACACATTTGGATCATTAATTTTTGACTTCACACACACACACACACACAGAAGAGAGAGAGAGAGAGAGAGAGAGAGAGCAACTGGATACATTCCTTTAATGGGAATTGCCAAATCGGGAACCTCAGTTTGCTGAAAGGCGCATGTGGAATGGTAGAACCGGAATAACACCAATCAGACACAGTAGTGTATCCAGTATGGGTCATTCTGCGTACTGGTATGGTCCTGTCCGATCTGTCGCCTTTATAAATAATAATAAAATAATCATTATGGTATTTATATAGCGCTGAATCTTTTTTTTTTTCTTTTTTTTCTTTTCCTTTGCAGAGAAGGTTATATTTGTCAAGAAACATGTAATCACATTTCACATCTGGGTAAACAGTATAGCAAAATACACCAATATAGCGCTGAATCTTGTGCAGAGACAAATCAGAGCGCTTTCGCACCAGTCATTCACACGCATGCATAACTCTAAAACTGGGACTCTTTGACGTGCTTATTTTCATCTTCTGCAGACATATACACACGAAGGTGGTTCAGGCAATAACAGGTCTGCACATCTGTTGAATTCGGAGATCGAAAAAATATATCCACCCTTTTCCCTCTTAAAGAGAGTACAGCTGCCTGCATGGCGTGGGTAAAAACGGTCATGAATACACGTAAAAGTCCACTTGTGTTTACGTGTCAGCGTGGGAGCTGCAGCCCACGAAAGAAGAAGAAGAACCCACTAGGTGAATCTCAGACTGTAAGTCAAACACTTTAAGCACCGGCCTGTTGCACCCGTCAGTTTGACCTATTTTTTTTCTTCTCTTTTCAACTGTCTGTTTTTTTCTGTTTGTGATTATCCCTTTCCCCCTGCTCTGTGTCTCTGTCTGTATGTCTGCCCCCCGCACCCCCCCCCACCCCCGCACCCCCCCCCTCTCTCTCTCTCTCTCTTACCCTCAATAAAAATTCGAGTTCGAATTGTCTTTCTTTCTGTCTCTGCCTCTCTCTCTCTTTTTCCGTCCGTCTCTGCCTGTCTCACTGTCTGTCCGTCTGTCTCTGTTTCTCTCTCTGTTTCTCTCCCCCCCCTCTCTCTCTCTCTCCCCCTCTCTCTCTGTCCCCCCTCTCTCTCTACCCCCCCCTCTCTCTCTATCCCCCCTCTCTCTCTCTATCCCCCTCTCTCTCTCCCTCATTCTCCCCCCTCTCTCTCTCCCCCTCTCTCTCTCTCCCTCATTCTCCCCCCCTCTCTCTCTCCCCCTCTCTCTCCCCCCTCTCACTCTCTCTCCCCCCTCTCACTCTCTCTCTCCCCCTCTCACTCTCTCCACCCCCCCTCTCTCTCTCTCCTTTCCTTCACTCTCTCCAGCTTCGCTCTCTCCATGTGGCTGACGCCCTCCTCTCCCGTTCTCCCCACTCCCTCGCCACCTCTCCCGCGACACACATTCTCGTTCTTTCTTCCATTCTCCTTGTATTACTCCTCTCTCACCCCCACCACCACCCCCACCCCACCGCCACCCCGTCCTCGCTCGACTCAGAAAATCTCAATTCAAGACGTTTAAATTCCGTTTGACTGCTCGCACGCTCCCAGTCCTTACCCTACCTCCCAAAAAGAGCATCATTTTAGGGTCATTAATCGTAAGCTGTCTGGAAAGGGATCAAGCTGGGCGGGGTGGGTGTGTGTGTGTGTGTGTGTGTGTGGCCCTTTCAGATTAGGAGACAAAGTACCTGCGTGTGTGTGTGTGTGTGGGGGGGGGGGGGGGGGTGAGTAGGGTGGTGGGTGGAAAAGTGAGAGGGAGGTGAGGGGGTGGGAGGAGGGGGGTGAAGGTAGACGGCGCAGTCGTAGCCCTTCCGTGGTATGGGTGTCTTTGTTGAGGCCCGAGATATTGAGCGTGCAACGATGCCGGGGAGTAAAAAAATATATATAGACACAGATATATGTAATATATTATATATATATATCTATCTTTACGAGAGAGACAGAGAGAGATGTGTGTATAGACAATTGAAGGAATATTTAGAACATGACATATTTACGTAGTAGAAGACGTCATGTAAGGTCAGAAAGATGACGTAAAAAATAACATTACGTCACCTATCATGAGCGTAGTCTGTGCCCAAGCTGCCGGGTAGCAGTGAAAATTCAGATTTTTAATCTCTTTTGATTAGCAAAATGGGTGTTGGTTTTTTGAATGTAATGATTATAGTTGTGGAGGAGGAGTAGGAAGTTAAGGAAGCAAAACACGCACGACAAACTGAAAAATCAGACATCACACCACCATGAGGCTTGCCTCTGTTTTAGAAAAAACTGCAGAGCTGCGGGTTGTTGTTTTTTTTCCTCCTCTCCGCAAAACAAATTACCAATTTTATGCTGCGTTGACAGTGCAATGCGGATTTTTTTTTCTTCTATTTTCCAGCTTCTTTTCTTTATTTATATATTTCCCCTACTCTTTTTTTTTAGTTTTCGTTTTTGTTTTCTGCTCGTCTCTTCTCCTCTTTGTCACTGTCTTCCCGTCTTTGTCGCTCACTCCTCGGCACCATGTTCCGTGAGGGTGTGTAGATGTGGAGGAGTGAAGGGGAGAGGCAAGGGGTTGTCTCTCCTTCTTCCACCTTCTGCCTGTCTCTCTTGATGTCCCTGGTCCCTCTCCATGCAGAGTGAAACGTGAATCACGTGCTGAGTTAAGATAAGATAAGAATAACTTTATTATCTCCAACTGGAGAAATTTGGTCAGGTGCATTATCACAACATAGTAAACAACATGGGGACCATAACTGTAAAAGCCAACAACAGCCCCAACAAATATTACGAAGATACAAATGTAAAAAAAAATATCACATACATACATCCACACACTGCAGGTAATAACTAGTATTCTTAATGTAAAAACAGAAAGAATTAAGAAACATTATTTGAATATAATTATAAACATAGCCTACTATACTGCACATTGATTATAATACAGATAAGATAAGAATAAAGATGAATTGCGGAAAACCACAACCAGATAATCAGCACACACCCGCACCGCACCCCCCTCCCCCCACCCCACCCCACACACGCGGATAACTTGATTAAACAAGAGTAATAAACATATGTTCTCAAATAAAAGCATTTCACATATTCGCTTTTAAAAACATTGCAATTACTTATTACATCTCCCGAATCTCTCTCTCTCACTCCCTCTCTCTGATTGCTAGTCAGACTGAATCGTTTCTTGAATCACGTGCAGAGTTCATCTTCCGAAGGTCTTTCCCTCCCCCTCCTCCAACATTCTCTAAATGATTCCTGCTCACGCTGAATTTGTTTGTGAGTCACGTGCTGAGTTCATCATCATCATCATTTCTCTCTCTCCCTCTCTCTCTCACTCACTCACTGTCTCTCTCTCTCTCCGATCCCTGTTCGCAATGAAGCGTTTTGTGAATTCCGTGATGAGTTCATCTTCTGAAGGTCTTATCCTCCCTTCCCCATTGATCCTTGCTCACGCCGAATCGTTTTTGTGAGTCACGTGCTGAGTTCATCTTCAGAACCTGTCTCTGTCTCTCTGTCTCTCTCTGTCACACACACACACACACACACAAACTCTCTATCTACCTTTCACACACACACACACACACACACACACACACACACACACACACACACACATTATCTCTCTCTTTCTCAGCAATCTCCCTTCATACAGAGTAAAACGTGTATCACGTGCTGAGTTGTCAACTTGTCAACGTCTCCCCCCCCCCCTATCCCCCCCCCCCCTCTCTCTCTCTCTCTCTCAACTCTCCACCATCTCTCGCTCCACTCCATCCCTCACACTTCAGCTTTCTGCCCTCTCTGTCAATCTGTGTGACAGTCCACCCCGCACAGGACGGACCAATCAAAATACGCCCGTGTGTGGTTGAAGTATCCATGTCGCTGGGCTGCCCGCTGTGGGTGTGAGAGTCATGTTTCACACTGACCTTCCACCAGCACACCTCATGGACTGTGGACGTGCAATTTTGGAGGAGGGAGGGTTCGGGGTGGGGCTGAGAGACAGGGGTGGGGGGGTGGATGTAACCGGGACCTTCACCACTGCCACCTATCGAGCTCCCATCCCGTTCCCCCTCCCCAGCCCCCGCTTTCCACATCCCCACACTCGTCCCCCCCCCCCCCATCCCCGCCCCACCCAACCCAACCCTCCCGAAAATATAAGTTTGAACACTCAACATGCTTCCCGTCCGACCGGTGCTGAGTCACTGATGGTCCTCTTTACCGGCGTGGCTTTAAATTATCCCCCCCGTCCCATCCGGCGGTTTTTGTCTTGAGCATGTTTGTGGATTTTGTTTTTTAAACATACAAAGACGAAGTTGGGAGTTTAACAGACAATGATAACATTAAGCAAGGGACTTTTTTTCCCCGGCTAATTGTATTGTTTTGGTTCCTCTCTGTTTTGCTATATGGACACCCCCGAAAACGGAGTATGGCTGCGTACATGGCGGGGTAAAAACGGTCACACACGTAAAAGCCCAGTCGTGTACATACGAGTAAACATGGGTGTTGCAGCCCGCGAGGGGGGGTACCCGTTATGCCGCCGTCCCGTTATGCCGCCGACCCGCTATGCCGCTATCCCGCTTTATTCCCTTTCGCTTTTCATCACATGCGCGTGAAAAGTGATATATGACAGTAGCAGTTTTCATAAATGACGTATATTATGATGTAAACACTGAATGACACTAAAACTCGCCATTTAGAGGCGGGCTCGTGCAAATGCAAACTAAATGATAAAAATATGTATTCATTTTTAATGAGAAACAAAACCAATAACAAGCAAAAAGAAAAAAGTGTGCTAGAAACGAATTTTAAAGGAAAGTTTCTTGTACAGATCATTTCTCCACTAGTATCTATAGCCCAAAACAAGGAAATGGCGGAAACAATCTTCCAATGTACTGCAAATGTAAAATGCCCTGGTACCGAAAGGGAATAAAATCATATTACCGCAGACCCATTGTCAAACAATCTCTCTCTCTCTCTCTCTCTCTCTCTCTCTCACACACACACACACACACACACACACACACACATACACACACAGAGACACATACCCAATCACACTCAAAAAGAAATAAAAGATCATAACAACCAATGTTTGTCCCAAACAAACTTTTTTGTGACAAAAGACAATCCGTAAACGGGTCGGCTCAACGGGTCGGCGGCATAGCGCGAGCGAAGAAGAAGAAGAAGAAGCTGTATGGACAAAGCGAGGTGATGGTTGAACTCGGTGACTTTTTTTATTTATTTTTTTAATGATAAGAAGGGGACTGTAGTTGAATACATGAAAGTGAGACTTGTGTTTCAGTTCAAAACTCAAAAGAGACTTAAATGCACCAATGTTAAATAAAAATAAAAGGAAATTGTTTTGGTGTTGTTCATTCACTCACACCACTAATACCCGAGGCTGAAATACATTCAGCGAACGCTCCGCACACGCAAACAGCATTATCTGGTCAGATGAAGCTGGTTGTCGTTGATTCTTGCAAGTTAAAGGTAAAGCAGAATAGAGTGTCTACGAACGCTGAGAGTAGAAGGGTAAAGAAAAGCAGATCTTTCTAACACTAATTTAGTGAGCCATTGTTACCACACTCCTTTAACAAGCCATTGTTACAACACTCCTTTAATAAGCCATTGTTACAACACTCCTTTAATAAGCCATTGTTACAACACTCCTTTAATAAGCCACTGTTACAACACTCCTTTAACAAGCCATTGTTACAACACTCCTTTAATAAGCCATTGTTACAACACTCCTTTAATAAGCCACTGTTACAACACTCCTTTAATAAGCCATTGTTACAACACTCCTTTAATAAGCCACTGTTACAACACTCCTTTAATAAGCCATTGTTACAACACTCCTTTAATAAGCCACTGTTACATGAATTAAAGCAGCCAGTTTGGGGCTTGGTGGGTGCGGCATTTATTTATTTATTTTCATAATATTTTTTTTAATAGCCGAAGGAAAAGACTGATCCTTGTGTCTGTTTCGCCTTATTCTGAATTTTATACTGATTTTATCTGGAATATTTTTTCCTATTTTTTACCTTTGCTTTGTTACATTAGGAAGCAGAACTAGTTCAGCTTATTTCCTTAGCGTTTCATGCTCCGCCTAATTACGTGTATTCATATTGATGTGTTCGTATGATTCCATTACTTTTTTTTTTTCTTGTCAAACTACCTCACATCAAGGGGAGATGTGCTTTGATCTTGGGTTAAATGATGGAGAGCATTCCTGCAGGTGAGTGGTGTTTCTTGGCGCCTGTACACACCATGTGTGTGTGTGTGTGTGTGTGTGTGTGTGTGAGTGTGTGTGAGTGTTCGTGTGTGTGCGTGTGTGTGTGTGTGTGTGTGTGTGTGTGTGTGTGTTCACGCGCTCTGGAAATTACATTGCGAATGGAGGAAGAACTAAAAATAGATCAATCAATCAGGTAAACGGGTAGAAGACGGTTGGGGAAGAGAATGAAAGGAGGGGCACTGCTTGGAATGGAAAGCCGATGGCTTAGAATTCTCATGTCATCAGTTTTCTTGCTTTCTTTCTTTCTTTCCCTTTTTTTTTTCCTTCTCTTACTTTCTACCTTTCGTTCGTTTATTTCCTTCCTTCTTCTTCTCCTCTCTCTGTCTCTCTCTGTCTCTGTCTGTCTGTCTCTCTCTGTCTCTCTCTCTCTCTTTGAACATAACACTTAGAATACCAAACAAGTTTGCATACGGCGAATTAGGACGTTATCCACTATATATAAATAGTGCAACAAGGTGTATCAAGTACTGGTTAAAGTTGCTGAATATGAATGTGCAACGATTACCCAGACAGGCATATTTGATGTTGTTTAACTTAGACCAAAGGGGAAAAAAATGCTGGGTGTCTTTAGTAAAAAATACTTTATTTAGACTTGGGTTTGGATATGTCTGGTTGCAACAAGGCGTTGGTTGTGAGCAAACATTTTTGTCATTATTTAAGCAAAGAATGAAAGATATATTTATGCAGGAGTGGGACGAGTCAGTAATGTCTAAAGATATATATCATCACTACAGACTGTTTAAAACTGGTTTTCAGTGTGAGCAATATTTTGAATATGTGGATAAAAAGTGTTTTAGGGACTGTTTAGTAAAATTACGGCTTGGTTTGCTCCCAGTAAATGGATCATTTTTTAGAAGAACATTCAAATGTAATTCAAATTACGCATGTAAACGTTGTAATGTAATCGAAGATGAAAACCATTTTATAAACAATTGTGTCCTTTACAATGACCTGCGGCAAAAACATCTGAACTCTGAAGGTCAATCGTATGTTCACTTGATGAAGAATGGTTCTGTTTACAGTATTCGTAAACTATGCGTTTATATATTTAATGCCCTGAAGATACGACAGGAATTCTGTGACAACAATGATGAAAGTTAGAATTAATTTACAATGCACGAGAAGCACTTTTGTTCTACAGGTTAAGTTAGTACGTATTTTACATTTTGTTGTGGTTGAGTGATCACCATATTGTGTACTTTTGACCTCTTTCTAGGGGCCGGAGGCCTGGAGATTAAAGTTTTGTTCTTGTTCTTGTTCTCTCTTTCTCTCTGTCCTTTTTTTCGTTGGTGTCCCTGATCCAACGTCTTGCGGTTCTTACCCCATTCTGTCTCGTATTCTCCTTGCATTTCTTCCGCTGTCCCCAACATTTAACGTCTACTCCTTAATTTTTTAAATCGTTCATTTGTTCGCTGAATTCTTCTTTAAAATCATGAGAGCATTTTCGACTAAACGTTATAATTTTGCATCGGTACACATTTTTAAGAGGATGTTGAGGGGGGAAAAGTTAACAAAATCCGTAAGTTTTGTTGATGCAAGAGATTTTGAGTTGGGATTTTTAAAATGAATATAGGGGTGGGGTGGAGTGCCATGGAGAGGGGGGGTTGGGGGGGGGGGGGGGGGGGGGAGAATTTTCACCCGTGGGGTATGGCCAAGGTAAAAAGGAATCGGTTCACTTCAGCC
>NC_134902.1:28407224-28417224 GCF_041734735.1 Babylonia areolata | reverse complement strand
CGATTCTCCGTGCGAACCCGTGTCGGATTCCGGTCGATAGCTCGCCGATCGTCTGTACTTTTGTTGTTTGTTTTGTTATGCTTTTGGGTTGTCCATTTCCGTGTTTTTTTTTTCCGATCTTTCGTGTCTTCCCTCTCGCTCCGATCTCCCGTGTGTAATTGTGCCGTGTTGTACTCCCCGTGTGTTCGGGGTGTTGTCTTTGGTCTCGCGTTGTACTCTCCTGTGTATCTCTGCGATCTCTCCCGCGTTGTTACTGACTCTCTTTCGTTGGTGATTCTCCGTTCGTTTCCTTCCGGTAACACTCCCGTTGATACCCCCCCTTACAACTACACGATACATACTATACTTACCCCCATACTCGCCCGCGACACACCACCACCGTGATACCACACACCCACCGGCCCGATACATCCCCTGGTATAATTCAGCACGACACCACGCGTTGATACTCACCGTCATCACCCCACCCCAACACTCACACCCGAGTACACACTCGCCCAAGACTTGCGCTATTGCCGACCCTCTTGAAACCCGTACGAATGGCCCTGTGTGGGTTATCTTTCCTTCGTCGATACTCCAGTTTATCCCATCATCCCAGTGGCGCATATTCCTCCTTTACACCCCTCTCGTACTCTCCCCCCCCCTCTCTCCCCCCTCTCTCACTCCCCCTGTCTCTCTCTCTCCCCAGTTCTTCTTACCCCTCCGATTCCCCCCCGTTTGACACACCCCATTCGTCTCCACCTTGTACTCCTCCGTGTCGTACTCCCCGTCCAAACCCCGTTAGAATATATTTCCCCAATTTTTCCCAAAACCCAAGTTGAACTTCCAACAATGACAGATACTCCCCGGTCAATACTCCCCCTGTGATACTCCTCCGTCGATACTCCCCTTCTACTCCCGGCGGATCGAATCCCTGTGCTAACTCCAGCTGTCGCTCTGACCGTGCTTCATTTTCTCCGTGCGTACTTCCTGGCGTGTGCGAACCCGTGTCGATACTACCCCGTGTCGATACTCTCCCTTTTGATACTCCCTCGTGTGTCGATACTCTCCGTGTGATATCCCCTTGTTGATACTCTCCGTGTTGATACTCCCCGTGTATACTCCCCCGGCGATACCCCGTTCATACTCCCCACGTTGATACTCCCCCTGTGTATACTCCGCCGCTGTCGATCACCGTGTGTGATACTCTCCCGTGTTGATACTCCCCCCGTGTTGATACTCTCCCGTGTCGATACTCCCCGTGTCGATACTCCCTGTCGATACTCCCGTGTCGATACTTCCCCGTGTGACTACCTCCGTTTCTCTCCCCCCCGTGTCGATACTACCCCGTGTCGATACTCCTCCGTGTCGATACTCCTCCGTGTTCATACACCCCCCCGTGTCGATACTCCTCCGTGTCAATACTCCTCCGTGTTGATACACCCCCCGTGTCGATACTCCTCCGTGTCGATACTCTCCCGTGACGATACTCTCCCGTGTCGATACTCCCCCGTGTCGATACTCTCCCGTGTCGATACTCTCCCGTGTTGTTACTCCCCCGTGTTGATACTCCTCCGTGTTGATACTCCTCCGTGTCGATACTCCCCCCGTGTTGATACTCCTCCGTGTCGATACTCCCCCGTGTCGATACTCCCCCGTGTCGATACTCCCCCGTGTCGATACTCCTCCGTGTCGATACTCCCCCGTGTCGATACTCTCCCGTTTCGATACTCCCTCGTGTGTCGATACTCCTCCGTGTCGATACTCCTCCGTGTTGATACTCCTCCGTGTCGATACTCCCCCGTGTCGATACTACCCCGTTTTGATACTCCCCCGTGTCGATACTCCTCCGTGTCGATACTACTCGGTGTGTCGATACTCCTCCGTGTCGATACTCCTCCGTGTCGATACTCTCCGTGTTGATACTCTCCGTGTCGATACTCCTCCGTGTCGATACTACTCGGTGTCGATACTCCTCCGTGTCGATACTCTCCCGTGTTATTACTCCCCCCGTGTCGATACTCCCCCGTGTCGATACTCCTCCGTGTCGATACTCCTCCGTGTTCATACACCCCCCCGTGTCGATACTCCTACGTGTCAATACTCCTCCGTGTTGATACACCCCCCGTGTCGATACTCCCCCGTGTCGATACTCTCCCGTGACGATACTCTCCCGTGTCGATACTCCCCCATGTCGATACTCTCCCGTGTCGATACTCTCCCGTGTCGATACTTCCCCGTTTTGATACTCCTACGTGTCGATACTCCTCCGTGTCGATACTCTCCCGTGACGATACTCTCCCGTGTCGATACTCCCCCAACTCGTTAATCCCCCGTGTTGATACTCCCCCAACTCGTTAATCCTCCGTGTTGATACTCCCCCGTGTCGATACTCCTCCGTGTCGATACTCCTCCGTGTCGATACTCCTCCGTGTCGATACTCCCCCGTGTCGATACTCCTCCGTGTCGATACTCCCCCGTGTCGATACTCCTCCGTGTCGATACTCTCCCGTGACGATACTCTCCCGTGACGATACTCTCCCGTGTCGATACTCCCCCGTGTCGATACTCTCCCGTGTCGATACTCTCCCGTGTCGATACTCCCCCGTTTAAATACTCCTACGTGTCGATACTCCTCCGTGTCGATACTCCCCCGTGTTGATACTCCCCCGTGTCGATACTCCTCCGTGTCGATACTCCGTGTTGATACTCCCCCGTGTCGATACTCCTCCGTGTCGATACTCCCCCGGCTCGTTAATCCCTCTGACAAAGATAAAGAAAGGCAAATACAGTTGTGAGTATATATATAGTTGTGACTGATAATGCTTTCTCCTGGCTGTGAAGGCCTGACCAGATTGTTAGGGTAATGCGTAAATCAGGAATCCCCCCGTTATATATTTTTTTGTTTTTTTGTATGTTTGGTTATAAGATGTAGCATTGAAGCCTCCTTGACGCTGAAACTCAAAGCTCGTGCTGTCTTTTGTGTCTCAAAAACCAAAACGTTGTCTCTCCGGCAAGACCCTGTCTCAGGTCCGTGCCTCACTAGGTGTGTGTGTGTGTGTGTGTGTGTGTGTGTGTGTGTGTGTGTGTGTGTGTGTGTGTGAGCGCACGCGCGCGCACGCGTGTGTGTACATTTGCACGCTGCTTTCAGTGTGCGCAGGTTTTTTTTTCTTCTTCAGTAGATGCTAATGTTTTACACAAACATAGGGTAGGCTCTCAAGGTTTGATCAGCACGTTGGCTTCATGCGAAGATCAGGTGTTTGCCCCTTTTTGTTTTCAGCAGAAGTGGTGTAGCGAATATGGATCAGTCCGCTCCATCGTTTTGACACCTCCTTGTAACTGAAATTGACACTCTCCACCCCAGTGCAATGTACGTCCACGTGATGGTCAGTGCGCGGCAGAGGACATGAGTCCCACTGTGTTCAACACAGCCAATCTGCAGAGCTCTCTGGGTCAGAGAGAGAGAGAGAGAGGGAGACACACACACACACACACACACACACACACACACACACACACACACACACACACACACACACGCACGCAGACTCTGCCTGTCTGTCTGTCTGAGACAGCCAGCTAGACAGACATAGAGAGACAGCCAGGAAGAGAGGCAAAACGAGAGACAGACAGACAGACAGACAGATAACGACGGAGACTGAAAGACAAAGAGATGGACAGAGTCCGACACAGAGATATAGATACAAACAGGCAAAGAGAAAGACAGACAGACAGACAGACAGACATGCACAAAAAGAAACATAGAAAGACGGAGAGAGAAACTGACTCAGAAAGACCGGTAGAAATACAGACAGACAGACGGACATAGCGAAGAGAACGGTCGACTTGACGAATGGTACCCTGCCGTGAGCAGTGGGCATCAGGACTGTGTAATGTGTGTGGACGACAGCAGGTGTCCCCCCCAATTCCCCCAACAGCTTTCCTCTCTAAGGCGCCTGGCTCCCTCGCCTCGTCCTCGTCAGTCCTGGTCTGTAGTGCCGGTGGACTGCTGGGGCAGTAGTCAGAGTGAAGATTAATCATTCAGAAGAGAGATGAGATGAGATGAGCGAGAGAGAGAAAGAGAGAGACGGGAGGAGGAAGGAGAGAGATAGAGACAGACAGAGACACAGAAACATAGTTGGGAGGAAGGGAGAGCGGGAGAGGGGGTGGCGGGAGGCGGGGAGGGAGACAGAGACAAAGACAGAGAGAGACGGGAGGGGAAGAGAGAGAGAGGCGGGAGGGGAGAGAGACAGAGACAGACAAACACAGTTGGGAGGAAGGGAGAGCGGGAGAAGGAGACAGAGAGAGAGAGAGAGGCATAGTCAAAGATAGAGAAGCAGAGAGAGGAAAACGGAGAAAGAGAGAGACAAGAAGTCGAGGTAGCGAGGGAGAGACAGTTTTTATTTTCAGTTTCTCACGGAGGCGTCACTGCGTTCGGGCAAATCCACGTAAAACCCAACAGGCTTTGTCAGGCCTTGAGTGCGTGCTTATTATATTTGGGTACCTTTCAGAATGGATTTCTCCTGCAGAATTTTGCCAGATGACAACACGTATGTTGCTATTGGATTCTCTTTTTTGACTCACTTGTGTAAACAAAGTGAGTCTATGTTTTAACCCCGTGTTCGGTTGTCTGTGTGTGTATGTGTGTGTGTGTGTGTCCGTGTGTCCGTGGTAAACTTTAACATTGCCATTTTCTCTGCAAATACTTTGTCAATTGACACCAGATTAGGCATAAAAATAGGAAAAATTCAATTCTTTACAGTCATCTTGTTTAATTAAAACAATATTTCACCCCTGGGATGGGCACAAAAAAAATTAAAAAGAAGCCAAATTATATGCTAACTGAATTTACTGTTATATTTATATTTTTTTGTATTCTCTAAACTTGGCACTTTGATCTGATATTTTGACACAACCACAAGAACAGTCATTTTTATCATTTTTTGTTCAAACAGGAACTTCTTTTGCTGAGCATGGAAGTTATATTGCGTGTCTTTGGTGCAGATAGTAAAAAAGGGAAAGT
This sequence comes from Babylonia areolata, assembly GCF_041734735.1. Classification (NCBI taxonomy): domain Eukaryota; kingdom Metazoa; phylum Mollusca; class Gastropoda; order Neogastropoda; family Buccinidae; genus Babylonia; species Babylonia areolata. The sequence continues at coordinate 28,412,222 of NC_134902.1, read as the reverse complement.
AATCTGTAATTAATGCTAGGGGGCTTAATTTGTTTTAAACTGATCTTTCTCATCTTAAACACATTTTGAAATTATACTCAGTACATAAAAAGCTTGTGTGTTTTACTCTCAGTGTACAGGGCTTTTGCTATGTTCAATCGCCTAAGTGGTCTTTTTCGGAAAATACTAAAATCAATACGACAAGTGGACTTTCTAGATCTATTGGCTGAGCCCTGAAGGTCATGGGTGAAAATCAATTGCGTACACATATTTATACATATTCAAAGCGCGTGCTCATATTCTTCGCGAACGCGAACCATGCCATTTTGTTTCAAGTTGTTGACCTGCCCTGTTCAATCCTATATTCAATCGACAATATACGATAACATGTGATGGAAAGTTGGAGAAGGAGACCGTTAAATATTTATTCAGAGAAAGATCTGTGAACACCTCATCACTTACTGGATTATGCCCCAAACTGCCATAAAAATATCCACAGAATCAGTCGGAATTCACAGTTAAATATAATAAACCATGAGAGTTAATACCCTTGAATTGATGAAACGCAAAAATTTCCAGTCTTGACTTTTCTCAAAATGAAGTCCTTTTCACTTCATACGACGTTTAGAAGTACTTGTACTTGGCTCTACATGTTATTAGTTTAACAAAATACTCAATTGTTATATCAACTTTAAAACTATAAAAACATAAAAGAGAAATTGAATCGAACGTGTCAACCGGGTGTAACTAAACTAGTACATCTATCTTCATCCAGAGAAAACGGATAAATGTTGCAGTGTGATTGCGGCGATAGCCACGTCTCCTTTACCGTGAACTTAAAAAGAATTTTTAATTGCCCTTAAATATTTTTTGAATGCCCATCCACACCAGAATAATACGATTTAAACAGTGTTCTCACTGCGAATACCGCAATCGATCTATCGCCCTTTAAAAAAGCATGTTTGTATATTATATTTTTGAACGTCAGTTAAGGAGCCACGATAGTGTAATGGATAAGACCGTTTCTTCTCATCCGAACACGCGGGGTTCGAATCTGCCGTTAGGACTTTTTTTTTTCTTTTAACCCGAAGCTTTATAATGACAAATACAGAACTTATTTTAACGATTAGATTTTTTTTTTTAAAGTGTATCACAAGTGAGTCTTGAAGGCCTTGCCTCTCTTGTTTTTCAGTGGGCCAAGTGCGTGCTGCACACAGGAACGTGGGTTTGTCGTCTCATCCGAATGACTAGACATCGGGAGTTTGATGTCACGGTCAGACTTGGGAGACAGGGCGAGACCGGGCCTTCACGGGCACTGTACTGGCAAATAAGCGTGTTAACTCTCTCCATACGAACGGCGAAAGAGACGACGTTAACAGCGTTTCACCCCAATTACCATCATCAAAATATTACAAGCGGAAGGCTCTTACACTGAAGAGGTGAATGTTGACAAAGAATACCGCAATTCTGACGACGGGAGCTAAAGGTTGGGTCATTCAGACACCCACTGGACATCCGAGGGGTCTGTGTAGAGGAGAAGAGAGGACTGGCCGTACTGAGTGAGTTAACCATTCTGCCATCTTCCTCCTCATAATACATTTGTTAATTGTTCATACAGATTCAGTTTTCAGTTTTTTCAGTTTCAGTAGCTCAAGGAGGCGTCACTGCGTTCGGACAAATCCATATACGCTACGCTACACCACATCTGCCAAGCAGATGCCTGACCAGCAGCGTAACCCAACGCGCTTAGTCAGGCCTTGAGAAAAAAAAAGGTGAATAAATAATAGATAAAAAAAAATAAATAAAAAAAATAAAACAACAAACCATTAACAACCAACGAAATGAATGAAATCAGAACTGCACTAAAATGAAAACGAAAGATGATAGCAGCAGTTGGTGACTGGCCACCCAAATAAACACATTGTCTATTTCGTTTTTGAAAACAAATTTCCCGCAGGAATCTACAGAAATGGGACAGAGAGACAGAGAAATAGAGAGAATCAAAATGAGAGAGATTCTTTCCTTTGCTTGTTTATATGTATATGCATATCTCTCTCTCTCTCTCTCTCTCTCTCTCTCTCTCTCTCTCTCTCTCTATATATATATATATATATATATATATATATATACACCATCATATGTATCATGCCTGAATTTTGTTTCGTGAACCAAAATTATGAATGGGACACACACACACACACACACACACACACACACACACACACACACACAGATAGAGAGAGAGACAGACACACACAGAGAGGGAGAGAGACAGGGAAGGGAGATCAGACGTCTTCCCATCATTTCCCCATTCACCATTCATGAGTTCTCCGCCATCAACAAGCCTACGTCTACCAGAGAGAGAGAGAGAGAGAGAGGGGGGGGGGGGGGCTGGAGGGACGGGAGGTAACGAGAGAGAGAGAGAGGGGGGATTACTAAACGCATGGTGCTGAGAGAGAGAGAGAGAGAGAGAGAGCAATCAGACGTCTTTCCCTTGACCCCCCAACCCCACCCTTCCCTAACGCTCCCCCACGCCCACCCCTCCCCCGTCACACACCTATTGTCCATTCATGAGTTCCCTTCATATCAACCGAGCTTTACCAGCCTCGTCTGTCAGCGCAGGGCGATAGCGAGAACCGAGGTAGAAGGCCTCAGACTCCACTTCGGACACCCACCCCCAACCCCCGGGCATTGGAAAAAAAAAGAGTAGGGGTGGGGAGGGGGGCGAGGGGGCAGGAGAGGTAAAAGAACGAACGATACGACTTATTACCGCCACCGAACCAAAGACGCCTTGTCGAACGACCACGTTCGGGCAATGCATCTTCTCAGTTTGATGCACGCTCTTATTCCCAAACGGCTAGTATCGTCAGACGGTCATAACTACAAAGCGTTCATTAGCACCGCCGACCGCTGACCAATGGCAATGCGCGCGCGCGGGGAGCAGTCTCAGATAGTTCCGTCGTAAAGAACAGGACCCGTATGTAGATTGTCACCATGCGTCACCCCGTGGTTGAATTGAGTCCAGTGAGTTCAAACGAAGTCAGGGGTTGGGGAGAGAATGATCCGAGGGGTTGTTCGCGAGAGCAGTGAACCTTCAGGTTCATCATTTGCATACTACACGTCTCACCTCCGCCTCTGCTTCGGTCTGGATTAGCATATTTATGATTGGGTGAAACTTATGCCAGACTAGATGCCGAGGCTAGCTCGGCTCATGCTACCAATGACTGGGTATAATTACCTTTAACTGGGAAAGAGAGAGAGGTTGGGGAGAGGGGGAGGGAGTGGGTGGTGGCGGAGAGGGGGAGAGGTGGGCACAGACACAGAGAAATAAAGAGAGAGAGAGAGAGAGAGAGAGAGAGAGGAGTCATCATCTCAGATGACAGAGTTGAGAAGAACGAGAAGAGTGTAGTGTGACGATTCATTTCCCATTGTCATTCTAAGACTCCGTGTCCCCGGGGGCAGCTCACAATACCTGAACAAATTTATCGCAGTCTGCAGCAACATAACACTATGTTACAGAACTCAAGGGAATCAGGTTTCCCATCTGGCAAGGTAAATAAGTGTGAACAGAATGAAATATGAGGTAGTTTTGGAGAGATTAACATCTCGAATCGTCTTGTTCGTTAATGTGGAAGTGGGAAATAATAATTCGAGACGTCTGCAGTGCCTAGATATTTTGTGGGAGGAAATATGGCTCATGAAAGACGTATCTTTTCATGTTGGGAGTTAGAATATAATTATGTAATCGGTCTGTAAGACGAATGACAAGTTACACCAGTGCGAATGTGGATATTCTGTATCGAACATAAAATGGAGGGAGTTTGAGAGAGAGAGAGAGAGACAGACAGATAGACAGACAGACAGAGAGAGAAACAGAGACAGACAGACAAACAGACAGAGACAGAGAGAGAGAGGTTGGATTGGAGGCTGGGAGCGTGGGGGATATTTTCAAAGATTTTGCGCGTGCGCACACACACACACACACACACACACACACACACACACACACACACACACACACACACACGCACGCGCGCACACACACACATACACACTCACGCGCGCAGACACACACACACAACGGCGTAATTAGCATCCGTATTCATTAAACATCTGTAGACACTCTGCTCCTCGCATGCTGGACAAGATAATTCAACAAAACTATCCCAAGATAAAAGGGGAAAAAAACAGAAAAAAGAGGGAAAATTTGAAACACGCACAAGCTAATGCATAACCATTTGATTACAAGGAATGTTGCCCATTTATTTTTTTCTTTCTTTCTTTTTTTAATTACTTTTTTTTTCCTTCTTGTTTTCCTGATCCATGAAGTGGAGCAAAAGAGACCTTGAATAATGATAACTCCCGCAGGTCATCTTGGTAACAATAATGTCTCCTTCCCCCCCCCCTCCGGCCCCCCACCACTCCCTTACCCCTTCCGTCCCTGCCCCTTCCAGCCAAGATGGCCGGCCAGAGGATAAGGGGGCATAATTAGACACATTAGGACTGAGCTCCCTTGAGACTAAAACTCACACGACCATTAAGTGAATTGGTGCTGACTGGTCTGGGTGCTCAGATGATGAACTGAAAGCTAACGAGATGCAGAGGAAATGCGTGCGTGCGTGCGTGCGTGCGTGTGTGTGTGTGTGTGTGTGTGTGTGTGTGTGCGTGAGTGAGAGAGAGAGAGAGAGTGTGTGTGTGTGTGTGTGTGGAGGTAAGGGATGGAGGTGTTGTGGGGATGTGGAGGAGGAAGAGGAGGGCAAAGGGATGTGAATAGTGTGCATTAGGTCCGTGGCGTGTGTGCGGGGTGGGGGCTATTAGTGTAAGGCTCACCGGCGATGGTCCCAGGTCGAGACGCTGTGGTCAAGGTCTTGAACTGAACGCTTCCCTCTGTTTCTGGCTTTTCTGTCTGTGTGTGTCCCTGACTTTGTCTGTGTCTCTGCCTCTGTTGTCTGTCTGTCTCTGTCTCTACGTCTTTCTCTGTCTCTGTCTCACCGTTTGTCTCTTCCCATCATGCTGTCA
>NC_134902.1:28392224-28397224 GCF_041734735.1 Babylonia areolata | reverse complement strand
TCTTCTCCACTACACAGACCCCTCGGATGTCCAGTGGGTGTCTGAATGACCCGACCTTTAGCTTCCGTCGTCAGAATTGTGGTATTCTTTGCCAACATTCACCTCTTCAGTATAAGAGCCTTCCGCTTGCAATATTTGATGATGGTAACTGGGGTGAAACGCTGTTAGCGTCGTCTCTTTCGCCGTTCGTATGGAGAGAGTTAACGTCTTCCACTTTAAGTGATATTAGACGGAAAAAAGGGGGTGGGGGTGGTGGAGGGCGGAGCGTGGTGGTGGGAACGGTATTGGGCAGAGGGTGATGAATGATGTGTGTGTATGTGTGTGTGCGCGTATGTGTGTGTGTGTGGTGGGGAAAGATACAGAGCATTAGAAAAAATAAGACATTAAAAGGGGAGACATAGGCACAATATAGAAGGAAACGCTAACATCAAACAACTGTAACAACTATAACAAATGTCTAATTGGACTATGCATCTGCAATAGCAGATAACATCTTGAAATTGTCAAAAATACATTCAAAAGAATTTTCGCAGCCTCGTCTGTGTGTGTGTGTGTGTGCGTGTGTGTGTGTGTGTGTGTGTCTTTCCTTCTCTCTCTCTCTCTCTCTCTCTCTCTCTCTCTCTCTCTCTGCCTCTTCTTCTCTCTCTCTTCCTCCTGTCTCTGTCTGTCTGTCTGTCTGTTTCTCCCCGACTCTTTCTTTCTCTTTTATATATCTCATTTCCTCTCCCTTACCCTCCTCCCCTCTCTCTCTGTCTGTCTGTCTGTCTCTGTGTTATATCTATCTATCTATCTATCTATATCTTTGTGTGCTAAGAAAAAGACGCAAAAAAAGAGTAAAGAAAACACGCAAACACGCTAACATTATTGTGATCGACATCAATAAGACAGAATAATATTTCCCCGCACCGCCCGTTTATTTGAGGCTTTTCTTCGATCCTCGTCTAAGACTGGCTTGGGGTTACTGGATTTACTGTGCCGTTTCTACTTCAGGAAATGTCAGTCTCTGGTGTCACGATTTTCTTTTTTCTTTTTTCCTTCTGATCTGAGGTTTGTAAGATTCTCCGACAAGATGTTTTCCTGGCCGAACATAGAGCGAGTGTTAATGATTCTGGGATGAGTTGGAAATACTTGCCTGGTATATATTTGGAAACGAGAGGGGTTGCTTTCAATCAAAGGGAGTCAGCGCTCCGTCAGTGTTTCTTTTCGTTGGTTTCGTTTTCTGATTCTTTGGTTTCGTTTTCTGATTCTTTGTCTGCGCAATAGCTGAGTGGTTAAAGCGTTGGACTTTCCATCTGAGGGGCCCGAGTTCGAATCTCGGTAACGGCGCGTAGTGGGTAATTGGTGGAGATTTTTTTTTCCGATCTCCCAGGCCAACATGTGTGCAGACCTGCTAGTGCCTGAACCCCCTTCGTGTGTATACACTCGCAGAAGATCAAATACGCACGTTAAAGTCCATGTCAGCGTTTGGTGGGTTTTGGAAACAAGAACATCCCCATCTGCACACACCCGAAAATGGAGTATGGCTGCCTACATGGCGGGATAAATAAGCAATACGGCCATACACTTAAAGTGCTACATATCTGACTGAGTGTAGATGTATGCGTGCCTGAAATCTGGTTAAATGACACATGAAACGAACGATGAGCACCCAAATGGCAGCCGTCAATCGGCTCTACGCAGGTAGACAGCCTGTTGTGCAAATGAGTTTGGAAAGCGCTTGGAGCTTAGTCTTCGACCGAGGATAGGCACTATACAATGATCCGTATCATCACTTGTTCGTATGTTTGTTTGTCTGTCTGTCAGTCTGTCTATGATAGATAGATCAAATCTATTTTTTTGTATGTCAGTCAGTGATTTTTGAACTTTCTGAAAGTACTCAAATGACAAAAATGTTAAGTTCTGACTTTAGCCGGGTTTTCGCGTGCTGCGTCACATATACCCACATACCGATTACGCATACACACATCACATACACACACAGTTCACAGACACATACACACTCGTAGACACACATACATGCACACTCATAGTCATTCACGTGGCGCGTGTGCGCTCACATACACATTCACGCACGCACGCACACATGCACGCACATTTACACACAGGTTTCCAAACACGCAATCAAGCACACATTCACACAACGATCCGCTCACCCCCTACCACCACCACCACCCGCCCACCCACCCGTCACCATTCTGCACCCCCCACACCTCCTGTAACCCACACCACACAGCTCTCTCTCTCTCTCTCTCTCTCTCTCTCTCCAACGCTCGCAGCCTCGTCTGTCTATTTCCCTGGCATAATATCACCGGCCCCCAGCACATTTCCATATCTATTCAACACCATTGGCAGCCACTCCAAATGATGACTATTACTTTCCTTCAGGGAAGGGTTGCGGGGGGACGGGTGGGAGTGGTGTTCGGGGTGGGGTGAGGTGAGGGGTGGGCGGAGGGTGCGGTCCATAGCCTATTGATGACTGTCATAGAAGCACACGGTTTCTGTCCCTGACACCCTCCATCCACCCCCCACCCTCCACACATCCTCTCCCTTCCAACTAACAGGCCGCTGTCGCCCGAGTCTCAGTGATGGAAATGAAAAGCAAAGGATGAGTGGTGGGAGTCAGACCCGTTGCAGCCGTCGTCAAACAGCCTCCCTCTCTCTCTCTTCAGGGTGTTCTGGGTATGCACAGCAGAGACCCCCTCCTCCCCCCCCTCCGACCTCGCGCACCCACCCCTCCCCCCCCGCCCCCCGCCGTAGGCCCCCTCCCCCTCCCTGCTTCCATACACCCACACCTCCACTCCCCCTACCACCCCCGCCACCCCCCACCACCGCCGCCCCCCACCCACCACGACTCTTGTCCTGGTCACGTCTTTGTCAGGCCAAGCTTACGTTCGGTCAACAGTGGCCAATGCAATCCAAACTTCGCCTGCGCTGCTTGCAAGAGCTTGGGGGGTGTCGGTGGAAGAAAATGGAGAGGGAAAAAAAAAAAAAAAAAAGAAGAAGAAAAGAAATCGGGACGGTTCGTTTGGTCTGTGCGGCATTGACGGTGTCGGCCTAACGAACTGAAAAACAAACTGTCGTGACTTGTCTGTTAGTTTTCTCTCCCCCCCCCCCCCCTCTCTCTCTCTCTCTCTCTCTCTCTCTGTGTGTGTGTGTGTGTGTGCCGATGACATGCTTCGGGGTTTGTTGAATTTCAACACAGTTTGCTGTGTGTGTCTGCTGTTTGATCGGAGTTTTCTGAAACTAGTGGAAGAATCTTTGGGCAAAAAAGGAAAGGAAAGGAAAACGAAAAGAGTAGGAATATTGGTTTGAGTGTTTGGTGAAGCGCGTGTGTGTGTGTGTGTGAGAGAGAGAGAGAGTGAGCGCGTGTGTGCGGGCGCGCGTGTGTATGTGTATACATGCTTTGTTGACGGTGTGTCGATATGTACGCGCGTGCTTGTGAGTGTGTGTGTGTGCTTGTATGTGTGTGAGTGCGTGCGTGCGTGCGTGCGTGTGTGTGTTTGTGTGTGTGTGTGGTGCTGGTGCTGGTGGTGTGTTGGTGGGTGCGTATGAAAACATGCTTATGTGTTTATGCACGAACACGGGTATGTATGACAAACATTTCCCTGCCTTTGTTTGCCTCCCTGGCTGGCACCATAAGCTATGCAACCACAACACCTTTTTCTTCTTTCCTTTTGTTCTTCTTCTTCCTCATCCTTCCTGTCCCTTTCCGCTCAGCTCAGCTCAGCCCCGGCACACTGACCTGTTTTGTCTTGTCGCCATACACGTGTCACCGTGAGGCCACCCACAAGAGAAAACCCAGCGTTGCCGCTGAATCGCTTTGGTTGCGTTCCTTAGGGCCTGCTCCCTGATTCACCGCCTAGTTGGCAGGAAGCCCGCTGATTCTCCGATGATTGCACGGTCACACAGCTGCATTGATTCCTGCCTGAGTCGCTCCCGGGTTGTTCTCTCAGTCGTGGCTCGCTCTGATCAAACATTAGCCGGAATCCTACTGTCGACAACGACGGCTTAGTCACAGATGACATTGAGCCATCATCCTTCCCGATATAAAGTGGGAGACCCAACACTGACTCATCCAAGCGACGGCTTCCAATGAACCCACCCGAAACCGAAGACTGACCTGAGCTCACAGACCATCACTTGTATGTAAATGATGCCGTCATCAACACTTGGTTTAAACATTTTAATATCAAGAAACAAGGTGCAATACAGCGTTCAATAAGACTTGAGCAACAACAAGCATGAGCTTATATCGTGCTCGTTCATATGCAACAAGCAATACATAAACGCAATGGCGAAAATAACATTATTTGACAATGAAAAGAAGGTTGAAGTGCAAGACAACTAAACTAAACAAGAAAAAACAACAACAACAAAAACACCAAAAAAACAAAACCCTAACTACTATTACCGCAACTACCACTGACAACAACAACAATGAAAATATTAATGATAATACTAATACTAACATAGTAGCAACAATAATAACACACTGGAAAGTGAACATCACCTAAGGAGTAATGCAATGGGAGAGGGAGAGGGAGAAAGAGAGATAGATTACAGAGTGAAACCGGGGCCATTCATCAAAATAACTGTTCACTATAACTGCAGAGAATATTTCATTGTGAATCTTTTAAGACTTGAATCTTTTTGATTGTTCAATAAAGTCTTGTACAGTCAAGAATATGTGTTCATTCTCAAGGGAACTAATAACTCGGTCACCTCTTGAGTTAAATGATGCCGTCATCAACACTTGAGTTAGAAAAAAAGGGGAAAAAAGGAGTCTTTTGGATATATGAATGATGCCGTCATCAACACTTGAGTTAAATGATGCCGTCATCAACACTTGAGTTAGAAAAAAAGGGAAAAAAAGGAGTCTTTTGGATATATGAATGATGCCGTCATCAACACTTGAGTTGGAAAAAAAAGGGGAAAAAAGGAGTCTTTTGGATATATGAATGATGCCGTCATCAACACTTGAGTTGGAAAAAAAAGGAGTC
>NC_134902.1:28372224-28382224 GCF_041734735.1 Babylonia areolata | reverse complement strand
TGACGTATGTCCACACACACACACACACACACACACACACACACACACACACACACACACACACACACACACACACACACACACACACACACACACACACACACTTTTATTTTTTCCTTGCCATGTTTTTTTTAAATTATTCATTGTCAGGTTGACGTAGGCCTGCCCATTATTATTCATTCATTTATTTATTTATTCTTTTTTTTTTAAACACATTATTTGAAGAGTGTCAGTCTCCACTAGTATTTGATTTTTAACTTTTGTGTTCAGAAAAATTGTGTGTGTGTGTGTGTGTGTGTGTGTGTGTGTGTGTGTGTGTGTGTTTTGCTCCCCTCTTCTCTTTCTCTCTGTTTGTGTATGTATGTCTGTCTCTGTCTCTATTCTTGTTAACGTCTTTCTATGTCTCATTTTCTCTGTCACTCACTCACTCGCCCACTCAATTTCACTCTCTCTCTCTCTCTCTCTCTCTCTCTCTCTCTCTCTCTCTCTGTGCCTGTCTGTCTATCGCTGTCTCTGTCTGTCTGTCTCGGTCTATATCTCTTCCCCATGTATGGCAAAGTATTTCCAGTTTACCCCAGCCCCACCATCCCGTGTGCTTTCCCTCCTTTCATGTCTTACTCCCGTCCTCCCCCCCTCCCCCCACCCGTATTTGATAATGAAAGTTCACATTGCTTTTTGTTCACATTTCCCCGGTTTGACTGATGGGCCCCTGAAGGTTTCGTCAGCTGAAAGTGTTCTTCTGGTTCTGGCTGGTTCCAGTTCTTCTCCTCCCGCCCTCAGTCCCCAACTCGCTTCTTTCCCGTCTTGCTGTATTTCTCAGCGTGTTGGTTCCCCTTCCTTCCTCCTTACTCCCTGTACCTCCACCCCCCCCCCCCCCCCCCCCCACGCACACAATCACTCCCTGTACACACTGTCTCCCCTCTCCTGACTCCCCCCACAGAAATCATGTGACCAGGGACAGTAGGGTGGTGGTGGGGGTGATCCATCCACAGCGGTGAGGGGCTTATTGGTAATGGTATTGGAGAGTTCGGTTTTCTACTTCTTCCTTTTTTTTCTTTCTCTCTTTTTTTTTTTTTTTTTTTCCTTGAGGAGTTGATGCGATTTTTGCGCATTTCCTTCCAGACAGCCGAGGTGCTTGTGGGGCTGAAGAGAGGAGGGGGCGGGGGTGGGGGTAGGGGTAGGGGTAGGGGGTGGGGGGGTAGGGGATGTGATGTCTGGGACTCCTGTCACACACCTCACAATCGAGGTGGACTTGTGTAGTAGACTTTTTCTCTGTGTGTTCTGATTGTGAGCAGGAGGAGGTGGAGGAGCGGATGTGTGTGTGTGTGTGTGTGTGTGTGTGTGTGTGTGTGAATCAGAATCAGAATCAGAATCAGAATCAATTTTAATGTCAATTAAACCTGAACAAGGTTTATAAGACACGCATGCAAAGTTACATGAAACCACGCACAAAAAAAGAAAAAGCAAAACAAAAATAGATAAATGCTGAATAAGACATTGAATCACTCTTGCACGCTATGGCGTTTTTTACAGCAGTTACTGACAAATTTCCCAAATAGTCCCACAAGTTTGTCTTCCAGTATTAGCTGACTGGGTTTAATAATATTTGGAATGTAATTTTGAATTTTTTGTATGAATTCTACTCTAATTTCTTTGTATAATTCGCAGTCATCTAAGAAATGAAATTCATCCTCTATTGTTTGACATTGTAAACATAGTCTCCTTTCTTTTGGAATGTTGAAATATCGGCCTTTTTCTATTGCTAAATCATGACAGGATATTCTTAATTTGCACAGTGATTGTTTTTGATTATAATTAAGATATCCTTCAAGCAAATAAGGCTCGGTTCTGTATTCACGAGTAACTGTATTATAGAATAGTAGTTTAGATTTATTTTCAGATTTGTTTCTCTTCCAGAATAAAACATATCCATATTCTAGTTTATTCATTATAACATGGCTAAGTCTATGAATATTGAATGTTGACTGATTATTCCAAACGTGTCCTAAACCAAGATTCTGTAATATAATTTCAACGAAATTAATCCATGTTCGCTGTTTTGTTTCCTCTGTAAGCATATCATCATACACAATTTTGATATACGAATTTTCTCGTGCCTGTGTTATGTGAAACCAAAATTTTATTACTTGACAAATCACTTTTAAACTTAAGGGGTATTTACCTATTTCACCAAGTATTGCTAAATTTGTGGCTTTTTTGTGGACACCCAGTATTTGTTTAAAAAAGTTTAGATGAACATGCTCATGAGGAAATTTGTTCATGAGACAATGGTTATATAGTTTGTCAAAGGTAAAAGTAGCATCTGCTTTTTCACAAGTGGGGAACCATATTTCTGCTCCATACGTTAGTATTGGTGAAACGAGGCTATCAAATAATTTTGATATTATATGTATGCTTATGTTTTCATTCTTGAAAGATCTTTTAAGAATATGAGAAGCTTTATTACCTTGTTTTGCCAGATGTTCCATAGCCTTTTCAAAACTGCCTGATTTATGGAATATTATTCCCAGGTATTTATATTGTTCAGTTGTTTCTATAACTTCTGTTCCACAATTTAAAAAACATTCGAGCTCGTGGTTCTGATCTCGAAAATATGTGTGTGTGTGTGTGTGTGTGTAAACGTTAATGACTAAACTATGAAAGCGAATAAATGGGTACATAAATAAACAAACACGATAAATAAATGTATAAGTAGACTGATTTTGTTTTTTGAAATAACAGACAGGTATGTAGGTACATGGAAGACGGGTAGGTGTGCAGGAAGGTAAGGCATAATGAAACAGATTTGGCTTTTCAAATGGTGAAGAAATTAACGGATGACAATAATGCAAACGCAGAGGATGATACAAACACACGCACGCGCGCGCACGGACACACGGACACACGGACACACGCACACACACCCTCGCACGCATGCACACACACACACACACACACAGACACACACTAACACACTAACACACACGCACACACACACATAAACTTTAAGGTTTTATGACAATAAAAAGTATTTTATTCTATTCCATCCACACACACACACACACACACACACACACACACACACACACACACACACACACACACACACACACACTTCAGTAAAGCATTGTCTCAAGAAACCCAAAGAAGAGATGAAAAACAAAAAAACAAAAAACAAAAGAAAAACTGCCTACGTTTTCTAGCACTTGAGTTGCACAGTATACTTCGTAACGGTATGGTTAGTCTCAAGAAGATGAATACGTCAATGAGCAAGTCAACCATTGAAGCGAATAAGTATCACAACAACAAAACTTGTGTGAGACGAAGGAAAAGAAAGGGAGGAAAGAAAGGAAAGAAAGATTTTAGGAGAGATATAAAGAGATAGAGAGAGAGGGGAGGGAGAGAGAGGGAAAGAGAGACAGAGAGGGATATATATATATATATATATATATAGAGAGAGAGAGAGAGAGAGAGAGAGAGGGGGGAGACAGAGAGAGAGGGGGAGAGAGAGACAGAGAGACAGATAGAGACACAGACAGAGAGACAGAGACAGAGAGAGAGAGAGAGAACAAAATAGATAACTCAGAAATTTCACTCCAGGGCCAGCAGTCAGTAGTCAAGGAGTGTAAAGGATAAGGGGAGGGAAACTGATCAAGGCAAAGAGTGGAACATGCACATGATTATAAACAGCATTGCAGATGGCGGGTTTATTTTGTTTTGTTTTTTGTTGTTGTTGTTTTTTCCGTATTCATGACACACACATCATCTCATACAGTACAATACTGGAAAGAGAAAGAATGGGAGAGAGAGAGAGAGAAAGAAAGAGACAGACAGGCAGAGACAGAGAGATAGATAGACAGACACAGACAGAGAGAGACAGACAGACAGACACAGACAGACAGACAGACAGACAGACAGACAGACAGAGAGATGCTTCACCCCAGGACAGACAGAGAGAGGGTGGAGTGAGAAGAATGTGAACACGAAACAAAGATGAACGAGTCGAGAGATGATGACAGAGAGAGAGACAGACTGAGAACCTGGCGCCACTTTGAGTTGGACAAAGATGGGGTTGGACACGCGTATGCAACAACAACGTATAGGCACACAAACACTCACACACACACACACACACACACACACACACACACACACACACACACACACACACACACACACACACACACACACACACACACACACACACATTGGGACAATGGGAGAAAAACAGAAACAGGAAGTCGGAGATACGCAGAGGTGGATGGAGAGACAGACAGACAGACAGACAGACAGAGAAAAGAGAGAGAATTCAAAACTCAGAACTCAGATCTCAGAAATGTGAATGTTTAATGTAAGGTCACCGACCTGTATACATCATAACACACACACACACCATAACACACACACACACACACACACACACACACACGCACACGCACACGCACACACACACCACACACACATACGAGCCAAACCTTGAGCAGGATGAACAACAATAATAAGCAAGGACATGCTGGTGATGCAACCAAAAGAGATGGAAGGGTAATTCGGAAAATAAGTCTTTCACTTGAGACTGGGAGTAGTCGAGAAAGTGAGAGTGACAGACAGACAGACAGACAGAAAGAGACACAGAGAGAGAGACAGATGGAGACACAGACAGACAGAAAGAGACACAGAGAGAGACAGATGGAGACACAGACAGACAGAAAGAGACACAGAGAGAGACAGATGGAGACACAGACAGACAGAAAGAGACACAGAGAGAGACAGATGGAGACACAGACAGACAGAAAGAGACACAGAGAGAGAGAGACAGATGGAGACATAGACAGACAGAAAGAGACAGAGAGAGAGACAGATGGAGACACAGACAGACAGAAAGAGACACAGAGAGAGACAGATGGAGACACAGACAGACAGAAAGAGACACACAGAGAGACAGATGGAGACACAGACAGACAGAAAGAGACAGAGAGAGAGACAGATGGAGACACAGACAGACAGAAAGAGACACAGAGAGAGAGACAGATGGAGACACAGACAGATAGAAAGAGACACAGAGAGAGACAGATGGAGAAACAGACAGACAGAAAGAGACACAGAGAGAGACAGATGCAGACACAGACAGACAGAAAGAGACACACAGAGAGAGACAGATGGAGACAGCGAGAGAGAGACAGATGGAGACACAGACAGACAGAAAGACAGAGAGAGAGAGACAGATGGAGACACAGACAGACAGAAAGAGACAGAGAGAGAGACAGATGGAGACACAGACAGACAGAAAGACAGAGAGAGAGAGACAGATGGAGACACAGACAGACAGAAAGAGACACAGAGAGAGACAGATGGAGACACAGACAGACAGAAAGAGACACAGAGAGAGACAGATGGAGACACAGACAGAAAGAGACACAGAGAGAGAGACAGATGGAGACACAGACAGACAGAAAGAGACACAGAGAGAGACAGATGGAGACACAGACAGAAAGAGACACAGAGAGAGAGAGATAGAGACAGAGAGAGAGAGACAGATGGAGACACAGACAGACAGAAAGAGACACACAGAGAGAGACAGATGGAGACACAGACAGACAGAAAGAGACACAGAGAGAGAGACAGATGGAGACACAGACAGACAGAGACACAGAGAGAGAGACAGATGGAGACACAGACAGACAGAAAGAGACAGAGAGAGAGACAGATGGAGACACAGACAGACAGAAAGAGAGAGAGAGAGACAGATGGAGACACAGACAGACAGAAAGAGACACAGAGAGAGACAGATGGAGACACAGACAGACAGAAAGAGACACAGAGAGAGACAGATGGAGACACAGACAGACAGAAAGAGACACAGAGAGAGAGACAGAGAGACAGACAGACAGAAAGAGACAGAGAGACAGATGGAGACACAGACAGACAGAAAGAGACACACAGAGAGAGACAGATGCAGACACAGACAGACATATGGAGACACAGACAGACAGAAAGAGAGAGAGACAGATGGAGACAGACAAACAGAAAGAGACACAGAGAGAGAGACAGACAGAGACGCAGACAGACAGAAAGAGACACAGAAAGAGAGAGAGACAGATAGAGACACAGACAGACAGAAAGAGAGACAGATGGAGACACAGACAGACAGAAAGAGACACACAGAGAGAGACAGATGGAGACACAGACAGACAGAAAGAGACACAGAGAGAGAGACAGAGACACAGACAGACAGAAAGAGACACAGAGAGAGACAGATGGAGACACAGACAGACAGAAAGAGACACACAGAGAGACAGATGGAGACACAGACAGTCAGAAACAGACACACAGAGAGACAGATGGAGACACAGACAGACAGAAAGAGACACACACAGAGAGAGACAGATGGAGACACAGACAGACAGAGAGAGACACACAGAGAGAGAGACAGATAGAGACACAGACAGACAGAAAGACACAGAGAGAGAGATGGAGACACAGACAGACAGACAGAGACACAGAGAGAGACAGATGGAGACACAGACAGACAGAGAGACACAGAGAGAGAGAGAGACAGATAGAGACACAGACAGACAGAAAAACAGAGACACAGAGAGAGACAGATGGAGACACAGACAGAAAGAGACACAGAGACAGATAGAGACACAGACAGACAGAAAAACAGAGACACAGAGAGAGACAGATGGAGACACAGACAGACAGAAAGAGACACAGAGAGAGAGACAGATGGAGACACAGACAGACAGAAAGAGACACACAGAGAGACAGATGGAGACACAGACAGACAGAAAGGCAGACACGCAACAAACACTCAGGGAGACAATGGAGAGAGAGAGAGAGAGAGAGAGAGAGAGAGAGAGAGAGAGAGAGAGAGAGAGAGGAAGAGGCAGTTTGGAGCCATTTAAATTGCCTGATCAACGTGGCTGAGTGCAGGGCTTCCGGAGCTCTTTGCAAAGACAGACAGACAGAGAAACACACACAATAGACAGACAGACAGACAGACAAAGAAACAGGGAAGGGTGGGGTGGGGGGCGATGGAGGAAGCTTGTCAAAGACGTGATTGACTTGGGTGGTGAGGAAGGGGTGGGATGGGCTGGGGTGGGAGGGTAGGGTAGTCACAGTAAAACACTGTGTTTAGAGATTGATTCCTATGTTAGCGGGGTGGGGGAGTAGGGGTGGGTGGGTGGGTGGGTGAATGTGCATGCGATGCTCCTGTGTGAGAGAGAGAGAGAGAGAGAGAGAGAGAGAGAGAGAGAGAGAGCGTTTCCACTCTTGTTTGTGTGTATGTGTGTGTGTGCGCACACATGCGCGCGCGCGTGTGTGTGTGTGTGTGTGTGTGTGTATGAATGCATGTGCGTGTATGTGTGTGTTTGCTCGTACGCATGCATTCGGGGTACATGTGTGTGTGTGTGTGTGTGTGTTCCTGCGAGCAAGCTTGTGTGTGTGTGTGTGTGTTTGCTCGTACGCATGCATTCGGGGTACATGTGTGTGTGTGTGTGTGTGTGTGTGTGTGTGTGTGTGTTCCTGCGAGCAAGCTTGTGTGTGTGTGTGTGTGTGTGTGTGTGTGTGTGTGTGTGTGTGTGTGTGTGTGCAATTGTGTTTTTATGACATGCCTCTTTTGGAAATAGACTAATCAGCCAACATTCATTAGACCCACATGTACGCATACACCCGCCTGCGCGTACATTCACAATCTCTCTCTCTCTCTCTCTCTCTCTCTCTCACACACACACACACACACACACACACACACACACACACACGAATCAACAGAATTAGTGACCTTTGATGGAGCAAGGGAAATATTAACAGCAACAATATTTTACAGATTGAGAGTACTTACTTGGCGACTTTTTCGAGCAGCATAACGTTGAAATGCTCAGTCACATACGAAGTCTGCGTTAAAAATAAATGAATAAAACGTCACATGAATATCTCTTGGTTCTTTATGATTTATCCAGTTTGGAACTAGGTCGGTTCCATGATTGGAATGGAGAACGTTATCATAAACTGGATATATACTGGCTTCATGTAGTTTTTGAGGAACGTCATTACAGTTTGGATGTTCAGATACAAAGTCTCTCTCTCTCTCTCTCTGTGTGTGTGTGTGTGTGTGTGTGTGTGTGTGTGTGTGTGTGTGTGGTGTGCATATGTACATTTGTATGTGCGTGTGTGTGTGTGTTTGTGTGTGTGTGTTCATATGTTTGCGAACGGAAGCGTGCGTGCTGTATGTGTTTGTGTGTGCGCGTACGCGGGTGTGTGTGTGTGTGTGTGTGTGTGTGAGTGTGTGCGTGCGTATGTGTGTGTGTGTGTGTGTGTGTGTGTGTGTGTGTGTGTGTGTGTATGCGCGCGCGTGTTTGGGGGGCGGTGGGCGGGAAAGGAGCCTGTGTGGATCTGACAGTTTGAGTGACGTACAGTCGTGGGTTAGGGGTGTATCAGTTGGGGTGGTGGTGTGGGTTGGGAAGTTAAAATCAGGGGTTTTGGATGTGTGTGTGTGTGTGTGTGCGGGAAAGGGTGCTGATTTGAGGGCTATGATAAATGGCCTTCGTCTGCATCTGCTGCATCTGTCTTCGTAGGAGACACGTGTGGGTGGTGGAGGGGGTGGAGACCGGGAATGGGGGGGGGGGGGGGGGCCCTTGTGAGACAGTTGGCTTCCTTCCTGCGTTTCGCTGCACGTGTCGTAAACGCTGTGCTTTTTCGCTTGTCCTGTCTTTCCTTGTCTTTCTGTCTTTTCTCTCCACGATCCCCCGCCCCCCCTCCACCCCCGTCTTTTTTCTTATATAAAAGTACACAAAAGTTCCTGCACGTTATTGTCGCCGGCGACACTATATGCCGGCCACAATTCAAGAACGATAATGTATCCAGTGAGGTTCGGCACTTATTGTCGCCGGCAATTATTGTCAGTTTTTCAGCCAAGCGTTCCATACACTTCCTATATTTGGCCTTGCCTTGGCCATACTTTCCGACGTTCCAGCTTTCTATGGTTTGGATATGTGAAAGGACAATGTTTGTAGAGTACAGTGCACTTGGAATCATTTTTAATCGAATTTCTTCAAGGTTTGGCCATTTATGGTCAAAATCTAATCAAACTAAATGTGTGCACAGCGACAATGTATGGCGCAAAACCTCCACCAGTAAACCTCCCACATACCCAACAAAAAACAAACAAACAAGAGAAGCAAGGCCTTCAAGACTCACTTGTGATAAATTAAGTCCCCTAGCATTAATTACAGAGTAATTTCCCTTTTTTACTATCTGCACCAAAACGTTTGCAAAATAAATAAAAATTCCATGCTTAGCAAAAGAAGTTCCTGTTTGAACAAAAAATGATAATAATGACTCCTCTTGTTGTTGTGTCAGAATAAGAGGTCAGAGTGCCAAGTTTAGAGAATACAAAAAATATAAGTATAACAGTAAATGCAGTTTGCATATAATTAGGCTTCTTTTTTATTTTTTTGTGCCCATCCCAGAGGTGCAATATTGTTTTAAACAAGATGACTGGAAAGAACTGAATTTTTCCTATTTTTATGCCAAATTTGGTGTCAACTGACAAAGTATTTGCAGAGAAAATGTCAGTGTTAAAGTTTACCACGGACACACACACACACACACACACACACACACACACACACACACACACACACACACACACACACACACACACACACAGACAACCGAACACCGGGTTAAAGCATAGACTCACTCTTTGTTTACACAAGTGAGTCAAAAAAGCACAGGTACTCATCATACTGGCTACCTGATCTTTTCCAACACGTCACACACCGACACCCCCTCGACTCCCTCCAACACAGAGGAACCATCGTAACGCCTCCACCCCAACCCACCGCCCTCCACCCCCCTCCCCACCCCCCCACCCCTCAACCTCCTTGTCCTCACCGACAACCGTTCTATCATACGACCTGATACAGGCAGCTGCCATGGCCACTTCAGAACATCTGCTTGGGGAGGAGAGAGGGGAGGGGGGGGGGGGTGTTGTAAA
>NC_134902.1:28347224-28364724 GCF_041734735.1 Babylonia areolata | reverse complement strand
TACATACACACACACGCGCGTGCGCGCGCACACACACACACACACACACACACACACACACACACACACACATACACACACACTCTCTCTCTCTCTCTCTCTCTCTCTTTCTCTCTCACTCACCCCAATGTATAGATGAATGCTAAAATGCATACGCACACCACCATCAGCATCTGCGAACACATGTAACTCGTTTTCAGTCGGTCTTGCGTCAGGTCGAAACACAGTGAATGTATCCACGGAAGAAACTGACGTGCGAATGTCATACAATTCCATTCAGGAAGAAGTGTTTGTCAAGCTTTTGCCAGGCAAGAGAGGCAGATAAAATTTGCTGTTCCGTTACTTCCAATAAAGAGTAAACAGAAAGACAGACATAAGGCTACCTTCATGAAGTGTTGCCAAACGGGATGGTATTCCTGCGTCCACAGAGTCAGGAAGAAAAAGAAACAGTAACAGAATACCTGACATCGTAATAAATTTCGTTTTGAAATGACAACCTTATTTCTGTGTACACACGGGAAACTGGCTTTTGGTGCTCGTAGTTCTCTCTTTTTCTGTCTTGTCTTTTTTTTTTTTAGCAAGCAGTTTGAGTTTGGGTTTGGGTTTTACCGTGAAATTGTTGCCTGTACACCTGTTTGTCTGGCTTACCGAAACGAAATAGGCTACACAAATCTTTCGCTTGCTTTAATAAAAACAAACAAACAAACAACAACAACAAAAAAAACACTTTTTTTTTCAAGAAAAAGTTATATTATCTCTCTGTCTATCTCTGTCTCCCTTTTCGTTCTCTCTGCTTGCCTCTTTATCTGTCTGTATCTGTCTATGTACCGATCTGCTTTTCTTCTTCTCGTCCATAATGTTTTACCCCTTTCATATTTCCCTTGTTTGTTCTTTTTTTTTTTTTTTCTTCCTTTCTGATTATCTTATTATTTTTAGCTTATTTGTTTTCGAGGGCTGGATGAAAAAAAAGCGTGCATGTTTAATTCATTACGCTCAGAAATTTAAAAAACATAGTCATTCTCTCTGTCTGTCTCTCTGTCTCTCTGTCTCTGTCTCTGTCTGTCTGTCTGTCTCTCTACTCTATGCCCGTCTGTTTCTGTCTCTTCCCTCTCTGTCTCCTTTCCCCCACATCACTTTCTCTTCTCTCTCTCGGTTACTCAGTCTCTCTCTCTCTCTCTCTCTCTCTCTCTCTCTCTCTCTCTCTCTACTGTACTCCATGCCTGTCCGTCTCTGTCTCTCTTCTCTCTCTGTACCTCCTTTCCTCCATATCCCTTTCTCTTCCCTCTCTCTCTGTCTCTCTCTCTCTCTGTCTCTGTCTGCCTGTCTCTCTCTCTCTCTCTACTGTACTCTATGCCTGTCTGTCTCTGTCTCTACCTCCTTTCCTCCATATCCCTTTCTCTTCCCTCTCTCTCTGTCTCTCTCTCTACCTCTTTTCATCACCCCCCCCCCCCACCTCAGTCTCTCTCAGCCTCATCTCCTTCCTTCAGCCTCACTCCCACACACTTGACTCCCCCACCAAAACACAGGTATGCACATTCGTTCGACTCGCATACTTTCATACTCTCACGACAGCCAGACACACAAACACACAGGCACATATCCATCCACGTAACCTCGTTGAATCGCCATGTTTTAAAATAAACCCTCCACACTTCCACATTCCCCACAAGGGACCCGTGGGCCCAACGACATGGCGCCGCCGTAATCTCTCTGGCAGCTGCTTTCTTATCTGACGTCACCTCCCGCGAGATTGCAGGAGAAGAAATTGGTTGGTTGGTGAGTTGGCTGGCTGGTTGGTTGGTTGGTTGGTTTGTTGGCTGGCTGGTTGGCTGGCAGGTTGGTTGGTTGGCAGGGAAAAAGATCGCAGTGCTCATCACAGGAAGGAATTCTGTCCAATGTCTCGTCACAGATACTGATGATTGTGGATAGCCACACAAAGTATATATATATATATATGTATATATGTATGTGTGTGTGTGTGTGTGTGTGTGTGTGTGTGTGTGTGTGTGTGTGTTTCACATTGGAATGGCAACATAAAAAAGAATAGATACATACAAATATAGAAAAGGAGGTGGAGTCTGGGTGTGTCTATTGTATCTTTTGAGTATATTACACATTCCTTTGTGTGGACAATGGACAATATGGTTTGTTTTTTTAATACCACATGTAGAATGCTTTGCTCACCGTTTTGCTGGCCTGTCTTTGCTTGGTCATTAAAATGAATGCCAGTGTGGGATGGTATCCAACAAAATTCAGAAAAATGTTTTCTCATGTTAGAAAGAATCTAACAAATGCATAATTTCAAGCAAGCAAGCACAAGCACACGTGTGAACACACACACACACACACACACACACACACACACACACACACACACACACACACACGTTTCAAGTTTTAATTATCCTTTCACTCCTATTGGAGTATGGAGGATTACTACAAAATAATGTTTTCATGCCCAGAACAAATATTTCCAAAATACACAACAATGTCACATAAAAGTTGAGAAAACACATATGTCTTTTAACTCCAAAAGTGTAGGTAGGCAACATTTGCAAATCTAATCATCTTACTTTCAGCTAAAATGACTTTTTTGCCTCCTTTGAGCATATTACAAAAATTAAAAACCGATTTTGGAGACAAACATTATTTAGGAACACATCTGTTCCGCAACTGATCATAATTGGGACATTCCATTATAAATTGAAACTCATCCCCAATCACAGACATGTTACAAACCTTACAAAGCCGTAACTCTCGTGGTATTCCTTTGTGTCTCCCTGTTTCTATTTCCAGCTTATGATTACTACTTCGAAATTTGAAGAAGCTAATAACGTATCAGGCATTTGACATACATTTTTCTCTACCAAATCCACTTTTGAAATTTCGATAAAACAAACATTTATTATTCGCCTCCAGAGCATAATGATGATGATGATGATGATAATAATGATAATAATAATAATAATGGACATTTATATAGCGCATTTCTCCAGAAATACTGCTCAAAGCGCTTTACATTTCATTCCCCACTACCCGCCTCCCCATCAAGACTTGCTTCTACCCCCCCAAAAAAACAACAACAACAACAAAACCAAAAAAACCCCAACAAAATCAACAGAAAAAAACTGCTGTTACTGCTGTTGGAAAAGATGTGTTTTCAGAGTAGACTTAAAAGATTTCAGCGAGACAGAATGACACAAATTTTCTGGTAATTTGTTCCACAATGACGGAGCCTGGAAAGAAAAAGATCTTATACCCTGTTGCTTTTTTGTAACAACAGGGAGTTTTAAAAGCCTGGTATCAGAAGCAGAACGAAGGTGACGAGTTGGAACGTAGAGAAGTAGCGAAGGCCGGAGCTTGTGAGGACAGAAAACGTCAGAGCAGAAAGCTTGTATTCAATTCTTTTTGAAACTGGTCGCCAGTGAAAAGAGTGGAAGAGAGGAGTAACGTGTTCAAATTCGGAGGATCTGAAAATAAGTCGAGCAGCATTGTTCTGAACTCTTTGAAGTTTATCAAGTGAAGTTTTTGGAGCGCTGACAAGAACAGAGTTGCAGTAATCAATCCTAGACAAAACAAACGCACAGACTAATGTTTTGGTTGCTTCCATGGACAGGTAATGGCAAATAGTACTAATTCTTCGCAGCTCAAGACAAGCTGATTTGCAAATGTTTGAAATGTTTTGCTAAAATGACAGACTGTGGTCAAGACTGACACCGAGGCTCCGCACTGATTGGGAGATAGGAATGACTGTAGTTTACCAGAAGGGAGACGGGTGGGTTCATAAATTTCTTGGGGCAAGGAAGCAACAGTTCAGTCTTTTCATCATTTTGTTGTAGTTTGTTGAAGGTCATCCAAGACTTCCAGTCTTTTATACCCTTTTGCATTTGTGTCATCAGTTTATCAGTTTCAGCAACAGAAGCCGACTGATAGAGTTGAGTGTCGTCAGCGAAGCTCTCGTGCGAGGGACAGTGACTTTTTTGTAAGATCAGATAGTGGGGTAGCATACAGAACAAACAGAATAGGGCCAAGGACTGATCCCTGTGGGACACCAATGATAACGGAGTTTTGTTAGAATGTTTGCCATTTGCACAGTCTGGTTCGATTCGTTAAGTAGGACTGAAACCAGGGCATGTCTCTATAGATTTTGAAAATCATCTCTCAAAGCAATGTTGACATTCTTGCAGAAAGACTCCCTTTATGAAAAGATTTCAGCATCCCAAACACAGTCATACACTGTTTCTATTAAAATTTGTCTGATATTACTCACCCATTTTGAAGATTAAATACTATTTCGATACACACACGCGCGCGCGCGCACGCGCACGTACGCACTTTTCTACTCCTGTCAGTCCGTCATTCTCTTCAACGTTCCCCCCTCCCCCACCTTGCTACCTCCCTCTCCCCTCTCCCTCAATGCAATAAACCCCATCCGCCCTCCACTCTTGTCTCGCCCCCCTCCCCCCGCACCCCCCCCCCCATCCCCCAATCCACCACCCAGCCCCACCCCACGGGGCTTCGGTGTATTGGGAGTTGGGAGAAATAGATTTGCTGCTCACCGATTTCCGTGTCGCTGTGCCTCTGTCCTCTGTCTGTCTCGCCCCCCCCCCCCCCCCCCATCGGTCCCCCCCCCCCCCCCCCCATTCTTCGTCTATATCTCCCTCTCTTTGTGACTCTCTTTCTCTCTTCTATCTCTCCACCTCCGCTATGTCTGTCTCTCTCCATGTAAAACTGTATACATACATATTCACATATACAGGTATATCATGCGCATACACACATACTAAAAAGATAGATGGATAGAATGAGAGAGAGAGAGAAGACAAGACAAGAGAGAGAGAGAGACAAGACAAGACAAATAGTTTACTGAACTGGGCCGTTTGCCCATGTCAAAGGGAACAGTAGGGTGGGGATGAAAATCAGACGAAAGAAAACAGCGTATATTGCATGCCAAGGGTTTTGAATTTCATTATCCATACATGTAGCACGATCTTAACTGGAATGCCTTGTTTATGTAGACTGCGACTTTCATTGAGTATTTCACGTTTGATAGCAATAACGCTAATCTGAACACATATGGATGGTTGTAATTTTTTTTTTAAGAATAAACTGTTCTCTAACCCGTTGGTATCTAGGACAAATGAGCATGAAGTGGATTTCTGATTCATTGACACCCTCACAGAAAGGACAATCCAAACATTTATCCTCAGCCTCACGAAAACGATTTAAATGACATTTTAGTGGTGAAACACCAAGCCTTATTCTTGTTAAATATTTCCTAACTGCGCTATTCTGTACAATCAAGAGATAGTAAGAAAGGGAGTAGTTTTCTTTCAAGGGAGAATAAAACGCATAGCGTTCTTTTGTTTTTATGTCACTGTTCCAGCCTAGGGCATAGCAGTCAATTAACCGCTGTCTAAACTCAGCCCCAAAAAGCTTTCTAATTACCCACTCCTTGCTGTTCCCACACAATACCAAAACCATAACAATGCAAGATAAAGCATATATTAGAGACCCAGTTATTCTTATCTTTACAGTGAAGGTTATACAGCATTTTGTAAGATTTTCTTGGAATACGATCGTCTGACATTCTTGTCAGATTTAGCCAGTATTTAATGTGCCGAACACAGACGTTTATAAACAGTGGGAATCTTCCAGTTTCTCCATAAACTGATTCGTTTGGTGTCCGGATGCTCACGTTCAGTAATTTTTTAATTGCAAATAAATGTACTCGTTCGATGATAGAACAGTCAGCTGTCAGGTCCCATGCCACAGAACCATAAGTTAACTCTCTCCATACGAACGGCGAAAGAGACGACGTTAACAGCGTTTCATCCGAATTACCATCATCAAAATATTGCAAGCGGAACGCTCTTATACTGAAGAGGTGAATGTTGACAAAGAATACCACAATTCTGACGACGGAAGCTAAAGGTTGGGTCATTGAGACACCCACTGGACATCTGAGGGGTCTATGTAGAGGAGAAGAGGACTGGCCGTACTGAGTGAGTTAATAAGGGCTGTATCTGGCAATCGAAAAGCTTAGAGAGAGAGAGAGAGAGAGAGAGAGAGATGGAGCATGGTTCCCTCTCCCCTCCATTTTTCTCTCTGCCCTCCCAACGAACACCACCACCACCACCACCACAACAACAACAACCACCCGTACCCTCACTCCGTTCCGACCCCTCCCCCCTTCTCCCTCCCTCCCCCACCCCTAACCACCCCACCACCCCCAACCCCTCCCCACAAATACGTCTTCCTCGGTTTTCCTCTGCTTTCCTCCACAATGTAGGGACGGGTGTTCGTTCGATGACAGTGCCTTTGTCTGCACGACTGTTCAAGGCCAACCACCAGTGTGTGTGTGTGGCCGAATGATGGAGAGGAGGGTGGATGTGTGGCCGGATGGTGGAGAGGAAGGGTGAGGGTGTGGGAGAGGACGGGGTACGGGAGGAGGGCGTGGTTGGAACAGAGAAGAAAGAGGAGGAGGAGGAGGAGGAGAAAAAGAGAGGCCAAGGTGTTGGTCGATTTCATGTGTGCTGTTTAATTGTCTGCTGGACTTCGTGGGAGAGGGGGGGGGAGAGAGAGAGAGGAGGGAGTGAGGGAGACAGAGAGAGAGAGAGAGGGGGGAGTGAGGGAGACACAGAGAGAGAGAGAGAGGGGGGAGTGAGGGAGACACAGAGAGAGAGGGGGGGAGTGAGGGAGACAGAGAGAGAGAGAGGAGGGAGTGAGGGAGACACAGAGAGAGAGGAGGGAGTGAGGGAGACAGACAGAGAGAAGAGGGAGAGAGAGAGGGGGGAGTGAGGGAGACAGACAGAGAGAAGAGGGAGACAGAAAGAGAGAGAGGGGGGAGTGAGGGAGACAGACAGAGAGAGAGAGGGGGGAGTGAGGGAGACAGACAGAGAGAAGAGGGAGACAGAGAGAGAGAGAGGGGGGAGTGAGGGAGACAGACAGAGAGAAGAGGGAGACAGAAAGAGAGAGGGGGGAGTGAGGGAGACAGACAGAGAGAAGAGGGAGACAGAGAGGGGGGAGTGAGGGAGACAGACAGAGAGAAGATGGAGACACAGAGAGAGAGGGGGGAGGGAGACAGACAGAGAGAAGAGGGAGACACAGAGAGAGAGGGGGGAGTGAGGGAGACAGAGAGAAGAGGGAGACACAGAGAGAGAGGGGGGAGTGAGGGAGACAGAGAGAAGAGGGAGACAGAGTGAGAGGGGGGAGTGAGGGAGACAGAGAGAAGAGGGAGACACAGAGAGAGAGGAGGGAGTGAGGGAGACAGACAGAGAGAAGAGGGAGACAGAGAGAGAGAGAGGAGGGAGTGAGGGAGACAGTGAGAGAGAGGGGGGAGTGAGGGAGACAGAGAGAGAGAGGAGGGAGTGAGGGAGACAGAGAGAGGAGGGGGGAGTGAGGGAGACAGAGAGAGAGAGGGGGGAGTGAGGGAGACAGACAGAGAGAAGAGGGAGACACAGAGAGAGAGGGGGGAGGGAGACAGACAGAGAGAAGAGGGAGACACAGAGAGAGAGAGGGGAGTGAGGGAGACAGAGAGAAGAGGGAGACACAGAGAGAGAGGGGGGAGTGAGGGAGACAGAGAGAAGAGGGAGACACAGAGAGAGAGGAGGGAGTGAGGGAGACAGACAGAGAGAAGAGGGAGACAGAGAGAGAGAGGGGGGAGTGAGGGAGACAGACAGAGAGAAGAGGGAGACAGAGAGAGAGGGGGGGGAGTGAGGGAGACAGAGAGAAGGAGGGGGGGGGAGCGGAGACGGAGGGTGGGCTGAGTGAAAAAGAGAGATGGAGATAGAGAGAAGGGGGCGGAGGGGAGAGGAGTGGTTGTGAGGGACAGATTGAGACAGTGGGAGCTGGGGGTGGGAAGGGGTGGGGGGTACCACGGCATAAGTAATGAGACGGTACAGTCTGACTGTCCGTCCTCCTGTCCGTCTGCCCCTCCTACTTCTTACCTCCCCCCACCTCCTTTCCTCCCCCCCCCCCCACATTCCCACGGTTTTTGTGTGTTTATTTTACTTTCTTTTTTTTAATAGTTTTAAAAACGTTTTCGGTACTGTTTTTTTCTAGTTTATTTCCTGGTCATCTCTTTCTGCCTGTTGACTCTAATATCTGTCCATGAGTCAATCTCTCTGTCTCTGTGTGTCTCTCTCTCTCTCTCTCTCTCTCTCTCTCTCTCTCTCCCTTCTTTTTCTCTTTCTTTTCTCTGTGTCTGTCTATCTGTCTGTCTCTCTCTCTCTCTTGCTCTCGTCCATCTTTATCTCTTTCTTTTTCTCTGTGTCTGTTTATCTGTCTGACTCTCTCTCTCCTTTTTTCCCCCTTTCTTTCTCTCGGTGTCTGTCTGTCTGTCTGTTACTCACACACACACACACACACACACACACTCTCTCTTTCTCTCTCTCTCTCTCTTTCTCTCTCTGTTTGCGTGTTTTGTGTGAGATACAGTTTTCAGGAATGATAACAGAGATGTCAAAGAAACGAAACATTCATTTCGTGTTGGTGATTCTCGGAACGTTGTTAGATTGTGGAACCACGAGATTTCCCAGTAAAATTTCCCTTTTCTTCTGCTCCGATCGAATCTTTCATGGTTATTTGTTCTGGGTTTGTTTTTTTCTCTTCTGAAGTTTTCATTCCAGAAAATTAAACAAATACACGATGACACATGTATGATTTAATGACATTTCACTGTCCCGTATTTTCATACAATTTTTTGTTGTTTGTTTCATCCCACAGATAAATTGATTCCAACAGATTCCACTTGAAAGGACACTGTTTCAAAAATATGAATAATTCAACTCTGTGCGTGCGTTCTTTGGTGTGTGTGTGTGTGTGTGTGTGTGTGTGTCTGTGTGCGCGCGCGCACGCGCGTTTTTGCTTGCTTGCTTCGAAGACAGTTGGTCGCTTAGGCAGATGTGGTAATTCTTATTCAAAAAACAGTTGAATTGCCACATTGAAAAAGCGGGAGGAAAGTGTGGGCAAAAAATCGGTCGGGGTATTGCTGTGTTGCGTAAGATTGCTGTTCACTGGGATTGGCGGAGGGCATGGTTGAGCTGGAAAGAAATGAGAGTTTGGGGTCAGGTGAGGGGGTGGGGGTGGCATTTTGGGATCCCTTTGTTGTGCATTAGCATTTGTTTTCTTTGAATATTCGCCTTTTTTTTTTAATTCATGGTTTAGCGAATTTTTGTGCATTCGATTTTCTTTCTTCTTTTTTTTAAAATTTTATTTATTTTTTATTATTCATGTTTTGCCATTTTCTGTCTGTTTCATGTGCTGTGCATGGCCGGTGCTGATGTTGGAATCATAGGTAAGTCATTGTGTTGTTTCCCTTTCTCATCATGATACACGGAGTTGGTTGGTGGGTGGGTAGCTCCACTGGAAAAGTTCCTTCCAAGGCTGGTACCGCTTTTGATCAAAACAACAACTCTTTCCCCTGGCTCCCGTTCCCACTCTGTCTCTGTTTTTTGACTCACTTGTGTAAACAAAGTGAGTCTATGTTTTAACCCGGTGTTCGGTTGTGTGTGTGTGTGTGTGTGTGTGTGTGTCCGCGTGTCTGTGTGTCCGTGGTAAACTTTAACATTGACATTTTCTCTGCAAATACTTTGTCAGTTGACACCAAATTTGGCATAAGAATAGGAAAAATTCAGTTCTTTCCAGTCATCTTGTTTAAAAACAATATTGCACCTCTGGGATGGGCACAATTTTTTTTTTTTTAAGCCTAATTATATGCAAACTGCATTTACTGTTATATTTATATTTTTTTGTATTCTCTAAACTTGGCACTTTGACCTCTTATTCTGACACAACAACAAGAGGAGTCATTATTATCATTTTTTGTTCAAACAGGAACTTCTTTTGCTAAGCATGGAATTTTTATTTATTTTGCAAACGTTTTGGTGCAGATAGTAAAAAAGGGAAATTACTCTGTAATTAATGCTAGGGGACTTAATTTATCACAAGTGAGTCTTGAAGGCCTTGCCTCTCTTGTTCTCTATGTATCTGTCTCTGTCTATCCATCTGTCTGTCTGTCTGTCTCTCCCTGTCTGTCTGTCTGTCTCTCTCTCCCTGTCTGTCTGTCTGTCTCTCGCTATCCTCTCTCTCCCTCCCCACCCCCTCCTTGCCTTGTCTTCCTCTCTGCTCTCTTTGTCCACCCACTCTCTCCGTCGCTCTCTCATTCTCAATCTTTCTTATCCAGTCCATTCTTCCCCTCCTCTCTCTTTATTCTCCCGCCTCCCTCTTTCCCTCCCGCCATTCCTTCTCCCTCTCTCTCTCTGTCTGTGCCCTCCTTCTCTTTGTTTCTGTGCATCTTTCTGTTTGTTTGTCTGTCTCTGTTTCTGTCTCTCTGTCTCTCTCCCCATCTCTCTCTTTATTGTGTGTGTGTGCGTGCGCGCGCGCGCGCGCGAGTATGTGTGTGTGTATGTATACGCGCGCGCGCGTCCAGTGCCCAGTTTGTAGACGACCGTGACTTATTAATAACTTTCGTCTTGAAGTTTGGCATCTTCAGTGTGAATTACTTGCAGTGGTGATATATATGAGGAAGCAAGTAAGTAAGCAAGCAAGCAAATAATGAAGGAACGAACAAAGGAACAAACGAACGAATGAATGAATGAATGAATGAATGAATGCCATGCCATGCCATGCCATATCGTTCCCAGTGGGCTGGCAGCCACTGGGCTGTCGGCTAATGAAAGTGACACGGCATCAGAACGGCCGTGTGATGAGATTAGCCGGATGAGGGGAGAGAGAGAGGGGAAGCAGCGGCGATGGAAACGATCATTCCCTCCCTCTCGTTTCCCCTGATTAACTCCCCCTCGTCGGTCGGCACCCGTCGGGTTAATTCCCCTCAAAACAGCCGATCATAGCGTTTCCGACAAGATCGCTTCTTTTTTTTTTTTTTGTGGTTCTTGTTGTTGTTGTCGTTGTTGTTCTTGTTCTTGTTCTTCTGCTTCTCACCCTCCTCCTCTTCTCCCTCCCTCTCCTCCTCCTCCTCTTTCTTCTTCTTCTTCTTCTCTTCCCCCTCCTTTTTTTTTCTTCTCCCCCTCCTCTTCCCCATACTCTTCCAACTTCTTATTCGTTTTAGAAAACAGTTTTATCCAAAATATCCAGTGAGCATTTCAGCACAGAGCGGTAAAACACTTGAACTTCATTATTCTTACGCCGTTGGCTTCGGTCACCATTTGATCAGAGGAGGGCGGGGATGAGAGAGTACGGGCGGATATTGTATATGGGATAACTGTACGATGGTTCTGGTCTAAGCCAATTGAAAGCCACTTGATTCAGATATACTAAAGCGGCCAATTTTCAATCCAGAAATCTATTTAATCGTCATAATTTTGACGGGGTTGGAAAGCTGACGGGCATTTTTTTTTTTTTTTTTTTACCGTGAGGACTTTCCGTGAATAGCTTCCACTTGGACACAAAGACATGCTGTGACTTCAGCCTGGCACGTACTCATTGTTGATCTGTTGCTGCCTTTGCGTGTTGCTTTAATGGAGAGCCTATGTCACGCTCAGTTTCTGGGTTCCGCGATGAGGAAATTAGAGCTGGTGTGATAGGCAATTGATATACTTTGTGTCTTTTCTTTTGTTGTTGTTTCTTGTCCCCTGTGTGTGTGTGTGTGTGTGTGTGCGCGCGCGCGCGCGCATGTCAGTGGGCGAGACAAGGGAGCGTACTTTAAATTTTTTTTTATTTTTTTTTATCAGAAATCTCTTTAAAATTAAACAAATAAACACTCGCACACAGATGCATACACGCAGGCATGCATCTGTGCAAGCATGCACATACACACACACACACACACACACACACACACACACACAGGGAGGTATAGTGATTTTGTTATTGGTGCAAAACAGAGACATACAGACAGACAGAGGCAGGGGCAGAGAGATACAGCCAGGCAGAGTGGGAAGAGGGTGAAAGAACCAAGGGTTTGGTTGGTGACAGACAGGAGGACATGATAGGATTAACTGAGGTGTGTTTAGGAGACAAACAGGTCAGGGGGATGTAGGAGAGGAACGGGGGGGCTGGGGGGGGGGGGACGTGCTGATGTGTACCTATCAGACCCACACACGGCACAGAACAAGGCCGCCGCTTTGAGCCTCGGTCGTTTCCATTGGGCCTGGGCGGTAATGCAATCACTTGATGCGCTTGATTCACTTACCGTGTTCCACCATTCCCACTGCTCCCTCCCCACCCCCCACACCTACCACGCCCACCCTCCACTGCTAGTCGCTGTCTCACTCCTCGACGCTTCGCTCCACTCCCCTCCCCACCCCACCCACCACAGTGTTCTCTGAACAAACTGATTTCTCCACTGCCCACTCCTCAGACTGCACGACAAGTGAAGGTAATGAAGTTACCCTGGAAATCGATGTTAAGTGTTTCTCTCCGAAGGAGGAAGGTGGCAGAATGGTTAAGACGCTCAGCTGCCAATACAGAGAGTCCGTGAGGGTGTGGGTTCGAATCCCGCTCTCGCCCTTTCTCCTAAGTTTGACTGGAAAATCAAACTGAGCGTCTAGTCTTTCGGATGAGACGATAAACCGAGGTCCCGTGTGCAGCACGCACTTGGCGCACTGAAAAAGAACCCATGGCAACGAGAGTGTTGTCCTCTGGCGAAATTACGTAAAATGAAATCCACTTTCATAGGTACACAAATATGTAAGCATGCACTCGAGGCCTGACTAAGCGCGTTGGGTTATGCTGCTGGTCAGGCATCTGCTCAACAGATGTGGTGTAGCGTGTATGGATTTGTCCGAACGCAGTGACGCCTCCTTGAGAAAGTGAAACTGACTCTCCGAAGCCATGTTCTGACGGTCCTTGCTGTAGTCAAGGGCTTTGGGACGTTCCCGTATTATGTTGGTGTTCTTCAGTTGCATTCTGGTGTGATGTTGACTTCCACCCCGGGTGGCATGGCTGACTGGGGGTAACCATCCTTGGGGCAAGGCAGGGAGGGAACCTGTGGAAACGCTGCAGTGGCATCTCCACAATGACAACGCTATCATGCAGGTGGACAACAAGAATGCCATTATTCATTTCTGGCAAGCGTGCGTTATTCACACAACCTTCTGATCAGATTGAACACGTCACGCATCCAGCTCTGCTTTACAAGCTCCTCATCACGGATTTTTTTTTTTTTTTAACTTACTCAGTACGGCCAGTCCTCTCTTCTCCTCTACACAGACCCCTCGGATGTCCAGTGGGTGTCTGAATGACCCAACCTTTAGCTTCCGCCGTCAGAATTGTGGTATTCTTTGTCAACATTCACGTCTTCAGTGTAAGAGCCTTCCGCTTGCAATATTTTGATGATGGTAATTGGGGTGAAACGCTGTTAACGTCGTCTCTTTCGCCGTTCGTATGGAGAGAGTTAATGGCTTTGGTCTCTTGGACCAGATCTCACACCTCACTATTTTCGCCTGCCTTGCTACGACGAAAGAGTGATGTTCATTACCACCCATGTTTTGTGAGTGGGGATGGAGACTTGTGTCAGAAAAAAAAGCTGGAGGGGGTGGGTTGAGGTGAGAGTTTGTAAATTAAACGCGACCCGTGTGATGGCTGCCACTTGGTGCTTGTGTGATGACATCCACGTTTGCTGATTTTTACGCTGGTTACTTTGTTTGTTGTGGTGCCAGCTAACTTTTGTTTTATTCACCCTGTATTTCTTTTGATATGCTTGGTGTGTGGAGTGCATAATTGCTGCTTTGTGTTGGCAAGTTTGAGCAATGTCATCCATACCCTGATGTTTGTCATTCTGGTGAACTTCAATATTTGTTTATCATCAGGGCTTCTTCCTTTTTTTTTTTTTACTATTTTTTTTTTATATAAAAACGTTCTCATCAAAAACTGCGACAGAGTTATTGTCAATGAGGGACGAGACGATGGAAAAGAAAAGATCAGAGTTGATACCAGGGTTATTTTGATACTGACGTTGTCGTGATTCGGATGAAAGTGTAGGCTGAAAACACGCTGTAATCATCTTGGAGAAGAAAAGAAAAAAAAGATGGAGTACACTATGGAAAGTGTGTCTTTAATGTAGAGGGGCCTCCTACACCCTTCATTGCCTGCACACATCGCTGTGATGGAGAGACATCCTACAAGATCACGTTCTGTTTCAGAGAAGCGCAGTGCTTGAACATGAAACGTGACTCCAGTTGCTTGATTTGTTTCTTCCTCTTTGGGTAACGTGCCGGAGGAGAAGGCGGAGGAGGAGGAGGAGGAGGAAGAGAGAAAGAGAAGGGGGGACGAGGAGGGGAGAGAAGGCGGGAGGGAACGAACGAACGAACGAAATTATATTTGACGAGGGTAAAGGAATAAGCACAATATGCTTGTTTACATCCGGCCCTCAGGACAAAGAAATTTGAAGATGAAAAAGAAAGAAAAGAAAGAGATGTGAAAGAAAAATATTAACAACAGAGAGAGAGACAGAGAGGGGGAGAGAGAGAGAGTGAGAGAGTGGGGGCAGGAATGGAAGGAGGAAGATAGAGGAGGGATGGAGGGAGGGGCAGATGGAGAGATAGAGAGGATGGGGGAGAGTGAGAGAAAGAGAAATAGAAAAAAAATGTGAATGATTTATTCCTCAAGCCTTACTCGATCATGAAAGGGTAAGTTGATAAATATCATTACAGATTTTTTTTCAAGTACAAAGAAAGAAAAAAGTCTCCGATATATTAGCAAATGAATATTGCTAATAAGACGCTGCTGGTTCGTGATATGCTTTGAGGCCATAATTTCCCTCAGTTTGAATATTTCATGATAATAAGAGAACAGCGATAGATTACAAGTGAGAGATAGAGTATGCACGAGAGAGAGGTGGGGAGAGAGAGGGGGGATGAAGTGGAGGGAGGGGGGAGGGAAGTGAACTGGACGTGGGCTGGTGACAGACAGGGCATGACTGGATTACCTGAGGTGTGTTTAGGAGACAAACAGAGCCAGTGAGACGTGAGGAGGAAGGAACGAGGGGGAGGGGGCGGGGGGTGGCTGGGGAGGGGGGGGGCGTGCTGATGTGTACCTATCAGACTCACTCACGGCACAGAACAAGGCCGCCACTTGTAGGCCTCGATCGTTTCCAATGGGCCTGGGCGGAAATGCAATCACTTGATGTGCTTGATTCACTTAGCCTTCCCCTCCTCCTCGCCTCCCCACCCCCCATCTCTTCTCAAGTCCCCTCCTCGCCCACTGTTATCTGTACAAACTGGTGTCGCACACCCACGCCCCCTCCTCCTCCCCCCTCCCCCCCCCCCAACACACACGCACACACTGCTACCTCTCCATACCCAGGCTACCGACCCTAAACCTTCCCGCATCCTCTCAGCGATATCCCTTTCTCCCATGTCTCCCTGCGTCTCCTCCCCCCCCCTTCTCCCTGCGTCCCCCCACCCCCCTTCTCCCTGCGTCTCCTCACCCCCCCTTCTCCCTGCGTCCCCCCACCCTCCTTCTCCCTGCGTCCCCCACCCCCCTTCTCCCTGCGTCCCCCCACCCTCCTTCTCTCTTTTTCTCTCTCCAGAAACAGAAGGGGTAAGTTTGTTTTGTTGTTGTTTTTGTTGTTTTGTACCCTGAGGTCTGTGTCACGTTTCCCTTCGGTGGTCACGTGCCGTCGATGTGCGTCTGTTGCATGGTTTTCGTTACGTACACGTGTGTCTTTGAAGGGGTTTTGGTGTCAGGTGAGTGGGGGGGAAAGTGGGGATGGTTCAACTTGTCCGTCTCTCTGTCTCTGTCTTGTCTCCCTTTCTTTGTGTGTGTGTCTCTTTTTCTCTCTGTATGATTCTCTGTCCCTGATTTTGTTTCTATGACTCTCTCTCTCTCTCTCTCTCTCTCTCCCTTTCCCCCTCCACCCCCCCCCTCTCTCTCTCTCGCTATTTCTGTCTCTCTCTCCCTTCCTCTATTTTTCATAAATAAATTAATCGTATTTTATAGCATTGTATGGTGTTGTATCGTATCGTATTGTGTTGTAAAACCTGTATCGTAATCTGTCGCATCGTGCTGTATTATGGCACCGTACGGTCGCTAAAGAGTCTTCGCACTGTAGACAGCCTCTTCTGCCTGTCCCGAAACGGAATTATTGCGTGTGCTCTGCATGGTTACGTGCGCACTGCAGAGACATACATATCCAGCGGCTTGCCGTTCACTTAGCAGAGGAAACGACGTGTCTTGGCTTCACTTTAATGGCAGGGACTTGGACAAAGCCTTCAAACTCCTCTTCCCCGGCTGTCTTCAGCTCTCAGCTCCGCCCATCCATTCCCCCATACATCCTGTACCGTTTCCATTTGCCTTGCCTTCTTTACGTCAAACACTCGATCGATACACGTACATTTTTTTTTTTTTTTTTTAGTGGCATCTTCAAGAGATTATGCAGCACGGTTATGGCTGATCCATTTACATGGTGATATATATATATATATGTATATATATAATAATATAGATATATATGCGTGTATATATATATATATATATATATATAGAGAGAGAGAGAGAGCTCATTCCAGACCCTTATATCCTTATTTTCAATGGGGAAGGAGAAAAAACGTCAAAAATCAGTTACAGCTCAACCTTAGACATATATCGATTCAAGATTGGAAAGGAACATCTGCCTGTCTTAAGATTTCGTCGTCACGTAATGCATTTCCTGGTGGGAAAAAAAAAGGAAGCGAGACTTATCTCGTTTCGAAATCTTTTCAGAAGATTTGTCCAATGGGAATGGCATAATAGCTAAGAATTAAGGTTTTTAGATGGCGTGACATATTAGCTGAAAATGGGCGCACAAACACACACACACACACACACACACACACACACACACACACACACACACGCACGCACGCACACATACACACACACACACACACACACAAAGAGAGAGAGACAGACAGACAGACAGACAGACAGACAGACATAGACAAACAGATCTGGGAATACACACAGACATACATGCTGCGACTTGCCAACCAAAAGATTGATCAAGACTTGTCGGGCTAGAGAGACTCAAGACGCTAAAACTTTCTTAAGTACCCAAGGTTAAAATAGTTTAGGCATTACCTAGTTTTTTCAACCGGTCTCTACAGCAGCAGCAGCAGCAGCAGTAATGGTAGCAGCAGAAGCTGTAGAACAACAGGAGAGAGGAGAAAGATACATGAAGCACAGTCTCGGATTATACCCACCCGATTGAGTTCCTCGCTCCTCTGCCCTAAAAGTGCTGATGAATGAGGGAGAGACGGGGGCTAGGATGAGGGAGGAGATACGGGATGGGGAGTGCGAGGGGAGAGGGGGAGGGGGGGGGGGTTGAGGACAGGAAATGAAATTAGCCCCCCTGTTCCTTCACACACACTGTTTCCTATCACAGGTCCCCCCACCCCCACCCCACCCCCACCCCATATCTCGATTGTGTGCCCCTCCACCACCCTCAACCTTCACCCACCCTTCTTCTCTCCCTCCCTCACAGTCAGACGTTAGGTGTGAGGGAAAGGGTGGGGTGGGAGAATATGGGAGGGTGTGTGTGGAGGGGGGGTAGGGAAGG
>NC_134902.1:28319724-28332224 GCF_041734735.1 Babylonia areolata | reverse complement strand
CTCCATTCTGTCCTTTCTCTCTCTCCCTTCCTCCCTCCTTTCCTCGCCTTCTCTCTTTCTCCCCCCTCTCTCTCTCCATTCTGTCCTTTCTCTCTCTCCCTTCCTCCTTTCCTCGCCCTCTCTCTTTCTCCCCCCTCTCTCTCTCCATTCTGTCCTTTCTCTCTCCCTTCCTCCCTCCTTTCCTCGCCCTCTCTCTTTCTCCACCCTCTCTCTCTCCCTCCCTCCCTCTCTTCTTTCCATTCTGTCCGTTCTCTCTCTCTTCATACCGCCCTCCCTGCCCCCCCCCTCTCTCTCTCTCCCTCTCTTCACTCCTGTCCTCTCTCTCTCTCTCCGTCTCTCCCTCCCTCCCCCTGTCATTCTCCACCCTCTCTCCCTCCCTCCCTCCCTTCCTCTCTTCTCTCCATTCTGTCCGTTCTCTCTCTCTTCCAACCGCCCTCCCTCGCCCCTCTCTCTCCCTCTGTCCAATCTTGACCTTTCTCTCTCCCTCCCTCCCCCTCTCATTCTCCACCCTCTCCCTCCTTCCCTCCCTCCGTCACACATCGTCACACTTCCCTCCACCTTTTCCGTCCTTGTACTGGACCCAGATTCTCCCTTTGTTCTTTCTTTGTTCTTCCGTTCTTCTTCCTTTGTTCTTTCGTTGATATATTTTTTTCTTAAACCGCACAAGAGAGACAGACAGGCCGGGGCCACCCACAACGGCTTGCTAATTGAACAGATTTTTTTCCTCCCCCCCCCCCCCCACCCCCTTCTTTCAACGGAAGACGTGGCTGGCCATTCGACGTGCTACTGCGTGCGTGTCTTATGTTTCGCGTATGCACAGAGTCGACAAACAAACCACGGTCATCAAACGGTTTGATTGTTCTTTGTATTTGGGTTGTTGTTTTGTTGTTATTTTTTTTGTTTTGGGCTGAGGAGGGACGTCGGGGTGGGGGTGGTGCAAAGGCGTGTGTGTGTGTGTGTGTGTGTGTGTGTGTGTGTGTTGAAACTACCGTTTCCTTTCTGATTTATGTTTCTTTTTCTTCCTTTTTATGCGAGGGTGCAGGCGCGCATTTGCGCTCACAACCCCACTCCCACCCCAACCATATCACTCCCACCCCGCTCTCTTTCTCTCTCTCTTTCCCGCTTTCTCTCTCTCTCTCTCTCACTCTCTCTTTCTCTTTCTTACCCACTCTCTCTCTGTCTCTCTCTCTCTCTCTCTCTCGCTCCCAGCCTCTCTCTCCCTGCCTCTCTCTGTCTGAAACTAGAGAAACAACTGCAGCAACAACTACAACAAAATAGTTGAAAATACATGACCGACTTCATAATTCCAGTGCACCCACAAAAACAGCAGATTGACATTTGCGTCGCTTTTGTCCAGATTGACATCTAAACTTTTCTTGTTTGCTGTTGTTTGGTTGGTGGTTTTTCTCTTTGTATTTCTTCTCGCTCTTTTTAATGTTATTTTTTTGTTTTTGGCTTTATTTTTGTTTTGTTTGTTTGTTGGTTGGTTCGTTGTTTTTGTTGTTGTTGTTGTTGTTTCTTTGTGCATCTGGTAGCATGCAAACACAGGAAGTGGTAAGTGGGTGAGGGGGCGGGAGAGATAATGGTTGCGGGCAATTACTGTTGCGGAAAAAGAGAAAGAGAAGAAAACTTGGTCATGCCCGCAGGCCGCCGCCAGCATGTCTGGTATCCCCCGGATGGCGTTCTGCAGGACGTCAACAGTTTGCACACAGATGGCAAGCATTCAAGCTGGCTGCATCATTGATGACATGTCGTTCATTTTGTGCTGTGCTCTCTCTCTCTCTCTCTCTCTCTCTCTCTCTCTGTGGTGGGTGTGTGGGTGTGGGTGTGAGATCTTCAGTTTAACGTCCATTACACTACAAGTGTTATTAGACGGGTGTGTATGTGTTTGTTTGGCGGGTGTGTGTGTGTGTGTGTGTGTGTGTGTGTGTGTGTGTGTGTGTGTGTGTGTGCGCGCGCATATATGTGCGCGCGCGTGTGTGTGTGTGTGTTTGCGTATATGTGTGTGCGTAGACGTGTGTGCGTATATGTGTGTGTTTAATTTTAAGGAGAGAGAGAGAGGTTTAAGTAGAGAGAGAGAGAGAGGTGGATGGATGGATGGATGGATGGTCTATTTATGTAAGGCCATTGCAGCCAATGAATGAGGTACACGGGTGTCTTTTTTCTTTCCCTTTTTCTTTTCTTTCCTCCCAAAATGCAGTATCTGCTTTCGAATAATGATCTTCATGAATTCAGAAAATCACGAAGCTCTAGCAGATCACAACTGAAAAATGACGAAGTGAACAGTTCCTCAGAATACTTTCATACCGAGGAGCCATGTATAAACTGACGTGGAGTTGGCTAGGATTTCTATAACTTAAGCGTTAGATAGAGAAATACAGAGGGGGGAGGGGGGGATTGAATGTTATGACCAACGTCATGGAACTGGTGTGCAAGCGCTCTTGAAATCAAAGTCTAAACAACAACAAAAATACTGAGTTGACTCTGGCGAACCTTTTTGTTTGTTTGTTTGTTTAGAAAGTTCGAACTTTCGGTTTGTAATATCATAATGTATGATTATTTCCATATCATTTTTATCTTCACTTCATTCTCTCTCTTTTTTTTCTTTTTCTTTCCTTGCATTTTTCTTTGTGTTTTCTATCCATGGGCAAATTCTCTGTTTTTTGGGTGTTTTTTTTCTTCTCGACCGCTAATAATCTCTTCTTCTTCTCCTCCTCCTCGTCTTCTTCCTTCTTCTCCTCCTTCTCACAACACAACGCAACACCACTTAACACAACACAACTTAACACAACACAACACCACTTAACACAACACTGCTAGACTGTACAGATTATGTTCTGTGGGATTCGCGGTTGTGTTTGAATTGTAAACGTCATGTGTGAAATCTGAACTCTGTTTAGTCATCTGTTTCATCTCTCGGAATTAGAATATGAAAAGTGTGAATGACTGGCGTGGAAGCGCTTTGGTTTTGTCCGTGAACAATATTCAGTGCTATCTAATGATAATGATCATGATGATGTTAATAATAATAATGATGATGATGATGATGATAATGATAATAATAACAGCAGCAACAACAACACGAATAATAATAATAATAATAATGATAGTAATGATAATGATCATGATTATGTTCATGATGACGATGATGATAGTAGAGGTTGCAGCAGCAGTAGCAATAGTAATAGTGGTTGTAGCAGCAACATAGTCTGATCTATCCTGAGGTTTAATACCAGAAAATACTATCATCATTTATGTTGTGTTTCATATAGTTTGTATTCTGTTTCTGATAGTTATGTTATTTTAATTGTTTATGTTTAATTTTGGTGTAAAATACTATTGCTGTTATATAATATCCTCCATGCCCCAAAAGGGGGTGAAAGGATTAAATATTCTTGATTCTTGATGTTGTTGTGTCATGCAAGAATCTGTAATAGCCTCAAATAATTACCAAAGGTCTCAGACCGTGATACATACTTTTTATAGTTGTGTTTAATAACAAAGATATCTTCTTTTGGTATCGCATGTATGGAAATATAACAATAACAGCGACACACAAAACTATTGTTTCTGGTGGTACTTAAGAGCCACGCCCCAATTTTGCCATTCTTCGCTCACTCTCTCTCACAAGGAGGAAGGTGGCAGAATGGTTAAGACGCTCAGCTGCCAATACAGAGAGTCCGTGAGGGTGTGGGTTCGAATCCCGCTCTCGCCCTTTCTCCTAAGTTTGACTGGAAAATCAAACTGAGCGTCCAGTCTTTCGGATGAGACGATAAACCGAGGTCCCGTGTGCAGCACGCACTTGGCGCACTGAAAAAGAACCCATGGCAACGAGAGTGTTGTCCTCTGGCGAAATTACATAAAATGAAATCCACTTTCATAGGTACACAAATATGTAAGCATGCACTCAAGGCCTGACTAAGCGCGTTGGGTTATGCTGCTGGTCAGGCATCTGCTCAACAGATGTGGTGTAGCGTGTATGGATTTGTCCGAACGCAGTGACGCCTCCTTGAGAAAGTGAAACTGAAACTGAAACTCACACACATGCAGGAGACGACCGAGTTGCTCAGTGCACGCGCTATAGCTGTCGCTGTTGCCTCAGGCTGTGTTCGGGAAAGAATCGATGTGCAGGTTTGGGATCGAAGACAGGATGACAAACAGTAGATTTTTATTTTATTTCATTTCATCTTTATTTTACTTGATTTAATTTTATCTTATTTTATTTTATCATCGAGCAGTTTGTGTTGACAAGCAAACAAAACACTGAAAGCCTTAAAACTTTTGAAATTGAAAAACAACAACCAAACAAACCATTTATGGATCTACACTCACTATCCGCCCCGTCTTGCAGTACCTCTGTGGAGGTGTGTTAACTCACTCAGTACGGCCAGTCCTCTCTTCTCTGCACAGACCCCTCGGATGTCCAGTGGGTGTCTGAATGACCCAACCTTTAGCTTCCGTCGTCAGAATTGTGGTATTCTTTGTCAACATTCACCTCTTCAGTATAAGAGCCTTCCGCTTGCAATATTTTGATGGTGGTAATTGGGGTGAAACGCTGTTAACGCCATCTCTTTCGCCGTTCGTATGGAGAGAGTTAACCGGTGAGTTCAGTCCACCTTGGTCGTTATTGTATACCATTTTGATTCTTCACGATCGTAGTTGTATGGAGCTCAGTTTTATTGCTAGTACCATTCATCGAACTATTCGGTATTTTTTGGTATTCTTGCCAGAAGGTATGGCTGTGTTTTGTAGTATCTGGCAGACAGGGTAAGTTTGAAATGTGATTGTATTGTGATTGTAAAACAATGAAATACCGATCGACATGAATTGCTTTAGCTTGGTGGAACTGCTCGGTTTCTGGTCCACGACTATCGGTTCAACGCCCGTTTCAGATGGTGTGCTAAAAGTATGATTTGAATCAGTGAGCATGTATTTATAATCTAAAAAAAAACACTATTACATCACCTCCACCCCCTTCACACGTCTCCGGTTTCGTTTCACTCCTTAGCCATGAAGGCTTCGCGACTTGTTTCTTATTTATCGCATGATTGGATATTTTGGGATTCTCTCTGAACTCAGTCTCTCCAGACAGAAGGTTTAACCATCCACAACCAGTTTCAGGCAAAGGAATCAAATCGATATTATGACCAGGCCTCTCTCCTCGCTGATTCAGGGTGGCAGCGTCACTGATAGGTATCGCAGCTACAAGACATACCAGTGCCGATCGCTTTAGCTGGCACTTATCCCTTTAAAACTGCAAGCCGAGACATGCACGCGCATGCTGTGAAACAAAGTGCACGTTTTGCCCTTTTTCCCCCTAGTGACGAGAGGGAGAGAGGAGAGGTGGAGGAGGGGGTGGGGGGGATTTCGTTTCACTGTTTGCTGTTTATTGTTTTTCGCCGTGGTGCTGAACGTTGAGACGCTGGGAGGGAGATGGGGAAAGCAGCCCGTACCCCAAACACGCCGCATGCATCCCGGGTATGATGGATAAAACACGCGCCGCGTTGCCAAGCTGGAGGTGTGTGTGTGGGTGGGCCTCGGCTCGACTCGACTCCACTCCCCACGCCCGTTAACAGCTCTTTTTCTGACAGCGAAACACCGCATCGCCACGATGATCCGGCGACTTTACGAGACTGGGAGCCAGCGGCGGGCGCCTGCTTACCACCACCACTCTACATACCTAGAACTCTCTCTCTCTCTATCTCTCTCTCTCTCTCTCTCTTGTGCACGTCTTTGCTGTCTCATTGGCTGTCTTGCCTTGGAGAAGAAGACCCTTTGGAAGTGTTGCCTGTCCAGGGCTTAATTGGGTCTTGGTTCCATGATGGTTGCTTTGTTCGATGGGGTGAGACCTGGACATACACACTGATATCTCGTTGTTAGTGTCTACAGTCCTGGACATACACACTGATATCTCGTTGTTAGTGTCTACAGACCTGGACATACACACTGATATCTCGTTGTTAGTGTCTACAGACCTGGACATACACACTGATATCTCGTTGTCAGTGTCTACAGACCTGGACATACACACTGATATCTCGTTGTTAGTGTCTACAGTCCTGGACATACACACTGATATCTCGTTGTTAGTGTCTACAGACCTGGACATACACACTGATATCTCGTTGTTAGTGTCTACAGACCTGGATGTCTGTCTGTGGGGGAAGAAGGAGGGGGTGGGGGCGTCAGTCGTTCGGAATGGAGGGAGGGTGGAGGCAGGGGGGTGGGTGGCGTCAGTGGCTGTAGAGGGGTAAGGTCTTGGAAGAGGACGTGGGTGTAATGACATGTCCATTCGGACCAGTGAATTCATATCCACTGTGTCCAGGGCTAGGTATGGTGAGACGAGGCCCAGTCCTCTCCTTCCGCCGTTTTAACCTTCCCCAGCCCAAGTCAGGTACCCGTTCACACACATGGAGTGAGGAAAATCGGACTAAAGTGTCTGTCCTAAGGGTACAATGTGGAGTGATGGCCTCGAGGTAACGCGTTCGCCTAGGAAGCGAGAGAATCTGAAAGGCGCTGGTTTGAATCACGGCTCAGCCGCCGATATTTTCTCACCCTCTACTGGACCTTGAGTGGTGGTCTGGACGCTAGTCATTTGGATGAGACGATAAACCGAGGTCCCGTATGCAGCATGCACTTAGCGCACGTAAAAGAACCCACGGCAACAAAAGGGTTGTTCCTGGCAAAATTCTGTAGAAAACTCCACGTCGATAGGAAAAACAATTAAAACTGCACGCAGGAAAAAATACACAAAAAATAGAAAAAAAGAAAAAAAAAGGGGGTGGCGCTGTAGTGTAGCGACGCGCTGTCCCAGGGGAGAGCAGCCTGAATTTCACACAGAGAAATCTGTTGTGATAAAAAAAGAGAAATACAAATACAACACCATGCCGAAACCGGACCTCAAACCCCGATCTGATTTGGTGAACACTGGATCAGAAGTGCAGGGAGGGGGTTTCGAATGGTAGTGCGCTTTCAGCTTTAACACTTTCTGTTTCATGTGATGTTCAAAGCTGAGCACCAGTCACTAATTTGCTAAGAAAAACAATAACTAATCTAATTATGTAAATGACTCACTCCCTCACTGGCAGGCAACTTATTAACCGAGCTACACAGCTAACTAAATTACAACTTTGCTCTCTCTTCTCTCTCACTCTCTCTTTCTCTCTCTCTGCGCGTGCACGCGTGCGTGCGTGTGTGTGTGTGCGCGCGCGTGTGCAATATGAGTTGTCAAATGATTTTATCACTATTTACTTAATGTATTCATGTACATTAGTTAATAGAGCTGATGACTTTCAGGATGCACACAGAGACGGCAAACAGGGGAATAAGCGAGCCGGCATCACATATCCAGTGCTGGGCTAATTTGGAATTGGCGACTCGGGGATGACACGGGCCTTTCTACTGCCCCCTCCCCTCTTAATCTTACCCTCCCCCCCCCCTC
This sequence comes from Babylonia areolata, assembly GCF_041734735.1. Taxonomy (NCBI): domain Eukaryota; kingdom Metazoa; phylum Mollusca; class Gastropoda; order Neogastropoda; family Buccinidae; genus Babylonia; species Babylonia areolata. Next base: position 28,324,783 of record NC_134902.1, on the reverse strand, counting down.
ACTTCCGTGCTCTCATTCACCCCCACCCCCACGCCCCGGCCCGGCCCCCCTTCCTCCTCCCAACCCCTCTTGACTGGCAGGCACTTTTCTATGGGATGCGCGGCGGCGCACTGGCTGTTGTGTTTGTTGTGAAAACAGCAGCTGTGCGAGGGATGTGCCCGGTGTGCCTCTCCAGAATGACCCCCCCCCCCCCACACACACACACACACACCCTCCTACCCCCAAGTGAACTCCATGGAGTCATTAGGGAAAGGCCTGAAATGAAGAATCCAGCCCTTGGCCTGAAAATTAACGTCTCAACACCCTTGGAGTTTTATCAAGTTAGAATGGAAAGCACAAATACGTATGTTACTGCTGAAATAACAAGGGTGGAGTCACGCTGTTGGCAGACCCCAACACACACACACTCACACACACACACACATACTCTCTCTCTCTCTCTCTCTCTCTCTCTCTCTCTCTCTCTCTCTCTCTCTCCATTAGAGTCTTTTTGGGGAACGTGGGATGCAGTCCTTGTGGCTCTGCCCTAAAATGAACTCTTCGAGATTCACGATTTTTATTGAATTTCAATATTAAAACGTAAAAAAGAAAGAAAAACACGCGTAATAATACATATTTACACACATTTGCTTTAAATTACGGATATTCTGTAAAAAAAAAAAAAATCGGAAACGATATTCTACATATGATGCGAGTTAAAAAAAAAAAATTAAAAAAAAGAAAAAAAGAAAAAAAAGAAAGAAACAAAGAGAAAGAAAGAAATAAGTTCAGCTCAGTTACTCAAGGAGGCGTCACTGAGTTCGATCAAATCCATATACGCTACACCACATCTGCTACGCAGATGCCTGACCAGCATCGTAACCCAACTCACTTAATCAAGCCTTGGGAAGATCAGGACATGAAATAAAATAAAATAAAATAAAATAAAATAAAATAAATATATAGTCCCGAAATAACTGCAACAAGGGAAGTGTCGCGTGTTCCTTGGCCAACTCCATCCAGTTGGGGGTCAAAACGATATGTGGGGGTCATTCCCAGGCACTACACCGGCCGGCGCCTTCTCCACCCTCGGGGCTGCTACCCGTGCGGGCCCCTGGTTCCGTTGTTACCTCACCTTGTATCCAGCCAGCCAGCCAGCCAGCCCGGGTGCCGTGCTGTGCTGTGCTGTGATGTGATGTGTTGTGTTTTGATATGATGTGCTGTGCTGTGCTGTGCTGTGTTGTGCTATGCTGTGTTGTGCTGTGCTGTGCTATGTTGTGTTGTGCTGTGTTGTGATGTGCTGTGCTGTGATTTGCTGTGCTGTGCTGTGTTGTGATGTGCTGTGCTGTGTTGTGCTGTGCTGTGTTGTATTGTGCTGTGCTGTGTTGTGCTGTGGCGTCAGGGAGATGGATGGATGGATGGATGGTTGGTTGGTTGGATGTCCCAGGGTGACCTCTGTATTCTTCCGTGGGTGGGTGACTCTCAATGTGTGTGTATGTGTGTGTGCGGTGGGGTGGGGATGAGGAGTGTGCCTCCGTCTTTGTGTGTGTGTGTGTGTGTGTGTGTGTGTGTGTGTGTGTGTCCCTCTCGCACTGTGTATGTCTGTTTGCCTCTCTCTGTCTCTCAGCCTTTTTCTTTGCCTCTCTCACCCCTCTCTCTCCTTCCCTCTCAGTCTCTCAATATCTGTCAGATCCTATTTACATCTCTCTCTTGCTCTGTCTGTCTATCTGTCTTTGTCTCTTTCTATGCACCCTCTCTGTCGCTTTCAGTCTCTGTTTCTCAGTCACTGACTCTGAGTGTCTCCAGATCTCTCTCTGCGTCTCTCAGTCTCTGTTTCCCAGTCTCTGACTGTCTTGTCTCTGTCTCTCTCGGTGTGTCTCTCTCTGTGTCTCACTCTCTGTCTTTCTCTCTGTCTGTCTGTCTGTCTCTCCCCTTATTTGTCTCTCTTTGTCTCTCAGCCTTTTTTCTTTTTCTCTCCCTCCCCCGCCCCCCTCTCTCTCCTTCCCTCTTTGTCTCTCAGTGTCTGACAGAGAGAGAGAGACGCAGAGAGAGAGAGAGAGAGAGACCAGACGGTCTCATTGCAACACACCCGTCACTGCAGCCAGCTGACCTACCAAGGGTTGCCTCCCTCCACTCCCTTCCTACCCGTCCTCTCACCGTCCTGCCTTCCTGCCACGTGCGATGGCCACACACGTGGACGCACGTGCGCAAGCATTTCCGGATGAGTGCATGAGTGTGTGTGTTTGTGTGTCAGTGTGGTTGCGTCCATGCGTACATGCATGCGCGCGCGCGTGTGTGTATGTGTGTGTGTGCGTGTCTTCGCGTCGGTGTGTGTGTGTTTGTGTGTGTGTGTGTGTGTGTGTGTGTGTGCTGGTGTGTTTCTAGCAACAGTGGACACTTAAAGACGAACTCGTTACACACACACACACACACACACACACACACACACACACACACACACACACGAACGAAAAGATACATGGCGGAACCACCCCTCAGTCTAGTCTAGCCCCTAGCCCTTCCCCTACCCCTCACCCCCACCCCCACCCCACCACCCCCACACCCCGACACACACACTGTACCTTTACACCCGTTCACCAGGTAAAGTTCCGCTGCATCCCATACAGACAATGCAGAATGTGATGTCCCCACAACATCATACAGCTGACTGCAACTGTCAGCACGTGCATCACATCAGCAGTGCTGACGAGCCGTGCATGTCACAGCAGGGAACCATTTCACTGCAACACTTTGGAAAGGATTTAAAACAAACAAAACAAAAAAAAAAGGCAGTGTAACGGGTTCTTTTTATTTTTTTTTTAATGGATAAGGGTAGATAAATCTAAACGGGGTGGAATGGGATATACACACACGTGTATGTACACACACACACACACACACACACACACATATATATATATATATATATAATATACATACACACACAAAAGCACGCGCGCACCTCACACGCACAGATAAAGAAAGACAACCCCCCACTACCCCGTTCCCACCCCAGGCACTCGGCACTACACCCTCCACCCTCCACCCCACTCCCACAGCCTTACACCCGTTCACCAGGTGAAATATTACCCCACCTATTTTATAGCACAGATGAAATCTGGAAGTCTCCCATACCGTCAGAGACCTGGTGGCATCCATCATCCCATGTGTATCCCATCAACACCGCTGACGACCCGAGCATGTCAGAGCAAAGTTTTTAAAGAAAGGAAGAAGAAAAAGAGCAGCCAAAGCAATGGTTTAAAAATGCGAAAAGATGAAGAAATAATAGATGGAATGAAATAGAATTAAAAAAAGATTTCAAAAGAAAGTAGATTAGAAATATGGTAAAAATTAGCTAAAGTTGAATGGACGCTACTGCAAGAAACCATTTCACTGCAACAGTATTTTTGAAACAAAGAACAACCAAAGTCAGTTTAATATATATCTATACAAAAAAAAAGAAGGAATATGATTAAAATAATGGGGAAAAAAAAGTTTAAAAACAAATCAAAATGAGATGAAACAGCGGAATATATAAGGTACCAAAGTACCAAAAGAAAGTAGGATGACGTATGTTTAATTAAATGATAAAGTAAAACCGACGTGATGGGCGCAATAGCCGAGTGGTTAAAGCGTTGGACTGTCAATCTGAGGGTCCCGGGTTCGAATCACGGTGACGGCGCCTGGTGGGTAAAGGGTGGAGATTTTTACGATCTCCCAGGTCAACATATGTGCAGACCTGCTAGTGCCTGAACCTCCTTCGTGTGTATATGCAAGCAGAAGATCAAATACGCACGTTAAAGATCCTGTAATCCATGTTAGCGTTCGGTGGGTTATGGAAACAAGAATGTACCCAGCATGCACACCCCCGAAAACGGAGTATGGCTGCCTACATGGCGGGGTAAAAACGGTCATACACGTAAAAGCCCACTCGTGTGCATACGAGTGAACGCAGAAGAAGAAGAGAAGAAACCGACGTTACTGCAGGAAACTATTTCACAACCTTCTGTTATTTTCCACTTTTCACTGGAAAGAGGGGGGTGTGGTGGTAAAGAAAAACAGTCGAAGGGAAACTGAAAAAAAAAACAAAAAAACAAACACCGTTGATAAGGTAAGATATGATTCAAAATGAGATTTAACGGAATATAAGCGCACCCAAAGAAAGTAAACTAATATACATGGCAAAGTAAAATTGAAATATGTAAGATTTAACAAAATCAAAAACAAATGAAATTGAACATAAGATACCGAAAGACCGTAGACAAAAATACGTCAAACTTACATCATAGTAAAATTTGATAAAAAAGCAAAATAAAGTAAATTGAAAATTACTACAATAAATGGAAATTATGGATAATTACTACAATAAATAGAAATTATGGATAATTACTACGGTCACCTGATGAATGGAGAGTGAACACATATTGCAGCACAAAATTAGATGAGGCAGCGACGACGTTCAGCCCTTTGATTCTCTGCAGGCAAAACAATAGAACATAGAATTTACGACATAGAGACACAAGGACTCGGCTGCACACGTGTTGAATGGAATATAATAGAATACGTTGCTCATGAATAAAATAACTAAATTACAACATATTAGATATAAAAAAAAACGAAGTGAAACCAAAATGCATACATAAGATAAATGAAATACGAATGAAATGCTGCGTAAAACAGAATAAAACGAAGTGAAACAAAATAAGATATATTTAAGTGAGATAAAATAGAATTTTAAACAAAATATAAATAAAGTAGTATGGAATAACAAATCTGATAAAATACTGCAGATATAGTAAAATGAGTCAAATGAAAATAATTGACAATGCAAAATGAAATGAAGTTATGTAAAATAAAGTATTCTTTAAAAGAAAGCAAATCAGAACTTTAAACAAAACAATTATGTAAGATGAAGTAAAATGCAGTAAATGACATAAAGTAAAATGTAAAAATAATTTATAAAAGAATAACTACAGTAAGGTGAATTTCAATTGAAAATATGTATATATAAAAAAAGTGAAATAATGTAAAAGAAAATACATGAAATGATATGAAATAAAAATAATGATAATGAAAAATA